>NW_015387433.1:248395-267585 GCF_001527695.2 Protobothrops mucrosquamatus
CAGTCATTAAGCGAACTGTTGTAAGTCGAGGACTACCTGTACTTCATCAGTTTTTTCCTTTTGGGGGGGGTCATCAAGTTTTTGACACCTTGCTAGGTGAGGTACTCGGATATTGCCATATCCTAAAAGTGGTACAATGGGTGAAAAGGTGGAAAAGCCCTGGGCTACGGGGAGGCAGGTAGGCCCTGGGTACTGCTTGCTGGCTGGGATCTTGTAGTCGCCACCTTTCCTGCTGCCTGTTTTTGCAGGCTGAGGTTTTAACCTGAGATCAGCAGGGTGTGTCCAGGAAGGGCATGGGAGGTACGAGCTGCCTGGCACGCAAGGATTTTGCAGCCAGAAGAAGGATGGTACCTAGCCCAGCCTGGCATGGGCAGGGTGTTTCGTTCTCACCTGCTTTGTCACGAAGGTTTTCTCAAGGTTTGTTATGGGAAGCTGTTCTTTGCTTGTGCAAATAAGATTCCCAGACGCCTGGCTTTAGATTTTGGCTACTGGCAACTTCAAGGGCGTGCTTTCTGCAGCCTGGGGTTCTAAGGAGCGGTTGTTCCCTGTCCTTTGGACAGAAATTCTCCCAGCACCTTCAGGATTTAGCCCTCTTGCTCAAGAGAATGGCAGTAGGATAGGATAGAATAGAATAGAATAGAATAGGATAGGATAGGATAGAATAGAATAGGATAGGATAGGATAGGATAGGATAGGATAGGATAGGATAGGATAGGATAGGATAGGATAGGATAGAAGAGTTGGAAGGGACCTTGTAGATCATCTAGTCCAGGGCTTTTCAACCAGTGGTACGGGTACCACCTGTGGTACATTGGCACCTGGCAGGCGGTACATGACCATCCTAGAAAAGTAGTGGGGGTGGGAAATGAGCTGAACCGGTGGCAGCACCGCACAAGCCTGAGCAAGAGATGGCTGGAGCTGCAGGGCTGTCAGGGCTCAGTGGAAGCACCAGGATCAGCGCCAGGATCCAGCTGGAGCTCGGTGCTGATCCTGGTGCTTCTGCTGAGCCCTGAAGAAGCGCCGATTAGCTGGAAAGCAGCACTGATCCTGGTGCTTCTGCTGAGCCCAGAAGAAGCGCCGATTAGCTGGAATGTTGCAGCATCTCCAGGGTCTTGTGATTTACATTCAGATGCTTGGCATCTGATTCATACTTATGACGGTCACAGTGTCCCAGGGTCATGTGAAGGGACCAAAACCTGCTGCAACCACCCAGCAGACCGGGGGAATAAAAACCAAACACCCCCCCACCCCACCCCCGCTACCAATCCTCAACAGAAATGCTCACAACAATGAAAACCTCGGACAGGAGGAAGAGCGCCGCCGGGCGGGCGGGCAGGTGTCTTGCTCGGCTGTGGCTTGGGGGGCACTTTTTTCAGTGCCATTGTAACTTCGAACAGTCACTAAGTGAACTGTTGTAAGTCGAGGACTACCTGTACTTTATCACTTTTTTCCTTTTCTTTTNCAGTCATTAAGCGAACTGTTGTAAGTCGAGGACTACCTGTACTTCATCAGTTTTTTCCTTTTGGGGGGGGTCATCAAGTTTTTGACACCTTGCTAGGTGAGGTACTCGGATATTGCCATATCCTAAAAGTGGTACAATGGGTGAAAAGGTGGAAAAGCCCTGGGCTACGGGGAGGCAGGTAGGCCCTGGGTACTGCTTGTTGGCCGGGATCTTACAGTCGCCACCTTTCCTGCTGCCTGTTTTTGCAGGCTGTGGTTTTAACCTGAGATCAGCAGGGTGTGTCCAGGAAGGGCATGGGAGGTACGAGCTGCCTGGCACGCAAGGATTTTGCAGCCAGAAGAAGGATGGTACCTAGCCCAGCCTGGCATGGGCAGGGTGTTTCGTTCTCACCTGCTTTGTCACGAAGGTTTTCTCAAGGTTTGTTATGGGAAGCTGTTCTTTGCTTGTGCAAATAAGATTCCCAGACGCCCGGCTTTAGATTTTGGCTACTGGCAACTTCAAGGGCGTGCTTTCTGCAGCCTGGGGTTCTAAGGAGCAGTTGTTCCATGTCCTTTGGACAGAAATTCTCCCAGCACCTTCAGGATTTATCCCTCTTGCTCAAGAGAACGGCAGTAGGATAGAATAGAATAGAATAGAATAGGATAGGATAGGATAGGATAGGATAGGATAGGATAGGATAGGATAGGATAGGATAGGATAGGATAGGATAGAAGAGTTGGAAGGGACCTTGTAGATCATCTAGTCCAGGGCTTTTCAACCAGTGGTACGGGTACCACCTGTGGTACATTGGCACCTGGCAGGCGGTACATGACCATCCTAGAAAAGTAGTGGGGGAGGGGAATGAGCTGAACCAGTGGCAGCACCGCACAAGCCTGAGCAAGAGATGGCTGGAGCTGCAGGGCTGTCAGGGCTCAGCGGAAGCGCCAGGATCAGCGCCAGGATCCAGCTGGAGCTCGGTGCTGATCCTGGTGCTTCTGCTGAGCCCAGAAGAAGCGCCGATTAGCTGGAATGTTGCAGCATCTCCAGGGTCTTGTGATTTACATTCAGATGCTTGGCAACTGATTCATATTTATGACGGTCACAGTGTCCCAGGGTCATGTGAAGTGACCAAAACCTGCTGCAACCACCCAGCAGACAGAGGGAATAAAAACCAAACACTCCCCCCACCCCACCCCTGCTGCCAATCCTCAACAGAAATGCTCACAACAATGAAAACCTCGGATAGGAGGAAGAGCGCCGCCGGGCGGGCAGGCAGGTGTCTTGCTCGGCTGTGGCTTGGGGGGCACTTTTTTCAGTGCCATTGTAACTTCGAACAGTCACTAAGTGAACTGTTGTAAGTTGAGGACTACCTGTACTTTATCACTTTTTTCCTTTTTTTTTTTTTTGGTCATCAAGTTTTTGACACCTTGCTAGGTGACTGGTGGTCCTCGGATGTTGCCATATCCTAAAAGTGGCACAATGGGTGAAAAGGTTGAAAAGCCCTGATCTAGTCCAACCCCTTGCCCAAGCAGGAGACCTACACCATTTCTGACAGATGGCAATCCAGTATCTTCTTGAAAGCCTCCAGTGATGAAGCACCCACAATTTCTGAAGGCAACTTCTTTTCCATTCGCTGATTGTTCTCATTGTCAGAAAAATTCTCTTGTAAATCTATTACAGGCAATCCTCAACTTAACGACCGCATTCGGGACCCGGGTTTGTATTGCTAAGCAAGGCAGTTGTTAAGTGGGTCAGGCCAGTTTGACACACCTTATTTGTTTTCTTTGACTTATTTGATTTCTATAGCCGCCCATCTCAGCCGAAAACTATGGGCAGCTCACAATTCAAAAATTGTGTTCTTAAGCTCTTGTCAAGGGACTCACGTGGTCGTTAAGCAAATCTGGCTTCCCCCATTGACTTTGCTTGATAATAATAATAATAATAATAATAATAATAATAATAATAATAATAATAACAACAACAACAACAACAACTGTCATGTTTATGCAGTGTATATTGGAGGTGGTTACACTTTGAGAGCTGTATACAATGAAGTCTCATTTTAATGTATGCTGATTAATGTACATTTAAAGTGACAATAAAGTTGTTATTCCATTCTGTTCCGTTCCATTCCATTCTATATTCTATTCTATTCTATTCTATTCTATTCTATTCTATTCTATTCTATTCTATTCTATTCTATATTCTATATTCTATATTCTATATTCTATATTCTATATTCTATATTCCGTTCCGTTCCGTTCCGTTCCATTCCATTCCATTCTATTCTATTCTATTCCATTCCATTCTGTTCCGTTCCATTCCATTCTATATTCTATTCTATTCTATTCTATTCTATTCTATTCTATTCTATTCTATTCTATATTCTATATTCTATATTCTATATTCTATATTCTATATTCTATATTCCGTTCCGTTCCATTCCATTCCATTCCATTCCATTCCATTCTATTCTATTCCATTCTATTCTATTCTATTCTATTCTATTCTATTCTATTCTATTCTATTCTATTCTATTCTATTCGCCAGGTTGGAGAAACACTGCTCTAAATGAATCGCAGAGATTTCTTTCAGATGAAAACTAAAAGGAGCTCTGGGACAGCCTGCTTCAACCTGGGAGGCCCTCACAGGACTCAAAAATTGGCACCTGTTGGACTCAAAAATTGGCACCTGGTCCTGGGCTGTCGGGATAGTGCTGTCCTCTATCTGGCTGAAATCCCTTCTGTCCACCAATGTCCCAAGTGTCCAGCCAACAGAGATCTCTGGTTGAGTGAACTTCCATGCCCTGTTGGTTTTGTCCCTTCTCTCTGTGTTTGCAAGTGGAGAACCTATTGAATATTGACCAACTAGCTTTGCACGCAACCCTGGGCAATGTTTAACATGGAGATAAAGCCAGATGTCCCCAAAGGGGGGGTTGGCAATCCCAGACATGTCAACATCTTGTAATCTGGCAAAGGCAGAGCAAAAGAGGTTGGCCCTAAACCTTTGCAACTCTCAGCCTGTGGTTTCAGAAATCATCTTGCTCCCTGATTTGGTTTATTCGTGTCAGAAGCATCGCAGTTAAAATAAGGCATACTATGCAACATAAAACCCCAAATATAAAATGCAAGACTAAAAGTTAAACAGACCTTGTCCAGAAACTAGCAACATTAATTACATTTTGTCATGCTGCCATGAGGTCCTCAAGTCTACACTGATCGGGATACAAAGGACAGGTATACCTATGTGTTGTTGTTTGCATGGCACCACAATCGCAAAGGGCAGAGGCCACCAGATAGCTCCATTTGTTCAGAGTGTGTCTGGATCTTGTTGTACCTGTGTATAGTCTATTGCCCAGTCTGTCCAATGGCACACCGACAATTTCTTTTTTTGCACATGTAATCCTTGACTTAAGGCCACAATTAGACCCAAAATTTCTTTTTTTTTATAAGATTTTATTAATTTTTCCCACGCATACAATAATAATTTTTCAACCAACGTGCTGTCTGAGTTTAAATACGCTAATACATATTTAATTCCTAGTCCTTTATTCTTTTCTCTATCCATCGGTAAAGTAAGTCCCAAGTTTGATAATATTCTGTTTCTTCTTTTCCTTTCAGTCTCATAGTTAATTTGTCCATCTCTGCACATTCCAGTACATTTTAAATTATTTCTTCATCTGGTGGTACTCCTTCTTTTTCCAATATTGCGCAAATATTATTCTTGCCGCTGTTGTGATGTGTAGAATCAAATATAGGTTTTGTTTGTTAATTTTTTCTGGCACTATACCTAATAAAAAAAGTTCAGGTTTGAAATCTATGTACTCTCTGAAAATCTTTTCTAACCAAGTATGTATCTTTTTCCAATACTTCTTAGCTTTGTCACAAGTCCACCAAACATGATAATACAGTGATGGCGATGTCAACACTGCAAATACTGTATATTCTTGCTTTGACAATATGCAGAACTGTCTGGTATTTTTATAGTTAAGTCAGGCAGCAGTGAAAGGGGAGGAGAATAAGGAAAGCCCGGGAAAAAGGAACCGGAATTGAATCACATCTTCCAAGTTAATTGGAAGATGTGAACCATGACCCCAAAATAGGGGAGGGAAAAATGCCTGGAATGTTATGTGCAACGGAAAAGAAAATCAGATCTAAGCATTCCACCATGCCGTACTGACATCTCTGTAACCTTAATAAATGCTTTTAGGTTAAAAAAATGCCTGAAAGTTCTTTTAAGTGTTTCGTTAATCAGACACATGACAGGCGAACCTTTTAGAGACTGAGTGTCCAAACTGCAACCCAAAACCCACTTATGCATCGACAAGTGCTGGGTGGGCGTGGCCCATTGGGTGGGTGTGGCCCATTGGGTGGGCGTGGCTGTGGTGGTAACGGCAGACTGGGTGGGACTAAAAAGTTCAATCAATCAATTCCAACTTTGCAAGATTTTCTTTTTCCCGTGAGAAGTTGAAATTGACTGATTGAACCTTTTTTTTTTTTTGCACATGGCGGCGGAGGCCTAAAGCGAAAAGGTTTTATAAAACCCAGCTGAAGGCCTAGGACTGGAGCGACGGCGCGCGTGCCCACAGAAAAGGCTCTGAGTGCCACCTCTGGCACCCGTGCCATAGTTTCGCCACCACTGTGATAATACGTGCCTGAGTTATGCTTACATTTCCAACATCTATCTGACATATTTTTAAACATTTTTGCTAATCTTGCTGGTGGCAAGTGCCATCCATAAAACATTTGATATAATTTTTCTTTATAAGAAGTTGACATTGTCAATTTATAATTTCCTTCCCATAAATTTTGCCGTTTTTCTAATTCTATATTATATCCAAATTTTTTTGCCCATCTTATCACTGTGTCTTTAACTTGTTCGCTTTCCACTTCCAACATTAATAAGAAGTTGTACATTTTCTTAATTAGTGTCTCATCTGTAGTTAA
Organism: Protobothrops mucrosquamatus; assembly: GCF_001527695.2. NCBI lineage: Eukaryota > Metazoa > Chordata > Lepidosauria > Squamata > Viperidae > Protobothrops > Protobothrops mucrosquamatus. The sequence goes on from NW_015387433.1 coordinate 254,783, forward strand.
CAAAATCTTATCAAATACCGTTTGTTCTCTGTACAATCCATACAGTTGAACGTCTTTTTCATAGCTAGGGACCCAGAATTTCTGTTGCTAAGCGAAACGTTTTGTCCCGCTTTACGACTTTACTTGCCACAGTCGTTAACTGAATCGCTTCAGTGGTTAAGCGAGTCACACGGTTGTTAGGTGAATCCGGCTTCCCCATTGACTTTGTTTGTCAGAAGGCCGCAAAAGGGGATCACATGACCCCGGGACACGGCAACCGTCATAAATATGAGTCAGCTGCCAAGCCTCTGAATTTTGATTGCATAACCATGGACGGTTGGTTGTAAGTGTGGAAAATAGTCACAAGTCACTTTTTTCAGTGCCGTTGTAACTATGAGCAGTCACTAAATGAACGTAAGCCAAGGACCACCTGTATTCTTCCTTTTCTCCTGCCTCTTTCCCTGCTAAATTTAAGTGTGTGTTTCCATCACAGGCCCACGATCCCCGAGCCTTTGATTCTCCAACGGTGGCTGGACTACTGGACCACGCTCCTTGTTTAACCGTTAGCCACAATTCTTGAGGCCGGCGAGAACAGGGAGCCTTTGAATGCTTGAAAAACCAGCAGCTGGGGAAAATTTGGACCCTAGCCACCTTTAAAACAGGCTGTCCAACTTGGCCTCCTTGAGATTAAGGAGGATCGGTTTACCAATTCTTCGCCCAGCTTTCAGGAGATAGAATGTAAATATTATTTGACAACTAGCTGTACCCGGCCACGCGTTGCTGTGGCTCAGTCTGGTTAAATGGAAAAGAAAGAAAAGAGAAAGCGCACGTTTCTAATATGTTTAATTTCACAATGCTTGTGGGTATACAATATTTTTTGTTGTTCCATTGTCTGTGCAGATATATTGTCTGGTTTGCTTTTACGTCCAACAGATGGTGCTGTTTTTCAAAAAAAGCATGTTTTTACCTGTCACAGGTGTGACATCTATATAATATAGGTATATAAAAACACGCGCGTATTCGAATGCAACGTTGTGTCAAAATTTCAAAGCAATCGGTGAAGAACTTTCGGAGATGTAAGATTTTGAACAAACGAACATTTACATTTTTATTTATATAGATGAGTGGCAATATCTTCAGTCAAAACAACTTTTGACATCTCCCTTTTGGCTTTGCAGCCTCAAGTGCCTTAGAATTTCTTTTGTTTATAAAAGATTTGACAGAGAGCCTTCAGAATAATAAACTGTAGGGGTTACTATTTGTGCAAGGTAAAGTTTCTCCCCAGCCAGGCTCAGCTCCTGGTGAATTCGTGAACATGTCTGTAGAGTTTCCTTTGGCAGTAGAACAGAAATGGATAGCCACTGCCTTCTCCTACAATATTTCTTCCCCAACTTCCCAATTTGATCTAAAGTAGGGGCATCCAACCTTGGTAACTTTAAGACTTGTGGACTTTAACTCCCAACTTTAAGACTTTGTGGACTTCAACTCCCAGATTTCCCCAGCCATAAAATTACGACTAGCTTAGCAAAAAAAAAAAAAAAAAAATTGAGTTGAGTTGTTCGTTCAAGTCACTAAAATGAATGGCAACATACAACTGTTATGGATAACAGATTTCAATATTTTGTGGTTTTAATAATAATGATGATGATGATGATGATGATGATAAAGTTGGAAGGAACCTTGGAGGTCATCTAGTCCAACCCCCTGCTCAGGCAGGAAACCCTACACCATTTCAGACAAATGGCTGTCCAGTCTCTTCTTAAAAACTTCCAGTGTTGGAGCATTCACCGCTTCTGGAGGCAGGTTGTTCCGCTGGTTAATTGTTCTAACTGTCAGGAAGTTTCTCCTTAGTTCCAGGTTGCTTCTCTCCTTGATTAGTTTCCATCCATTGCTTCTTGTCCTGCCTTCAGGCGCTTTGGAGAATAGCTTGACTCCCTCTGAGATACTGGAACACTGCTATCATGTCCTCCCTCATCCTTCTCTTCATTAAACTTGACATACCCAATTCCAGCAACCGTTCCTTATATGTTTTAGCCTCCAGTCCCTTGATCATCTTTGTTGCTCTTCTCTGTACTCTTTCTAGAGTCTCAACATCTTTTTTACATCGTGGTGACCAAAACTGGATGCAGTATTCCAAGTGTGGCCTTACCAAGGCATTGTAAAGTGGTATTAACACTTCACGTGACCTTGATTCTATCCCTCTGTTAATGCAGCCCAGCACTGTGTTGGCCTTTTTGGCAGCTGCAGCACACTGCTGGCTCATATTTAGGTGATTGTCCACTAGGACTCCGAGGTCCCTCTCACAGTTACTACTATTTTCTCCACCTGGCCCTTGAGTTTAATAGGGAAAAACAATGGAGGAAATAAGTTACGTTGATCCAGACCATTGAGATAGTCCAGGTGAGGGACTTCAATGAATCTTCTCCAGCTTCTGACAAGTTCTGGTCATTTAATGTGTTCCTTCAGAAAAAGAAATTCTTCCTTTGGGCTGTTCTTCCCAGTCCAATTTCAGATACCCTGAATTTCCCCCCCCCCCCCACCCTTATCCCTATCTGTTTTTTCTCTTGGCTCTGAACATTGGCATAGAAACTGCTCTCTAGGGCTTCTCACGCGAAGTTGGATAATCTTTAACTTGATTTTATCTGGAGATCCTGTCCTTTTTCAACCAAGGGATGAACTCATCACCCCAATGTTCCACCAAGATCATCTTGTTCTCCTCACCATGGAAGCATGGGAAAAAATGGTTCCCCAATAACATAACAAGAGCCAGTCGTACCATTAGGCAGTTCATTTTTGTTCACCTGAATCCTTAACAGAATAACAGAGACCCTAGATCAGGGATAGGCAACCTTGGCTCTTTTATTTATTTATTTATTTATTTATTTATTTATTTATTTATTTATTTATTTATTTATTTATTTATTTATTTATTTATTTATTTATTTATTTATTTATTTATTTATTTATTTAAATTTATATCCCGCCCTTCTCCTTGCGGACTCAGGGCGGCTCGTGACTCGTGGACTTCAACTGCCAGAATTCCTGAGCCAGCATGGTTCAGCTTGGAAACCTCTCCCTTTCCCCTCAGCATGGCTGGCTCAGGAATTCTGGGAGTTGAAGTCCATGAGTCATAAAAGAGCCAAGGTGGCCTACCCCTGCCCTAGACCATTTCAGACAAATAGTTGTCCAATCTCTTCTTAAAAACCTCCAGTGATGGAGCACCCATAACTTCTGGAGGCAAGTTGTTCCACTGGTTAATTGTTCTAACTGTCAGGAAGTTTCTCCTTAGTTCCAGGTTGCTTCTCTCCTTGATTAATTTCCATCCGTTGCTTCTTGTCCTGCCTTCAGGCGCTTTGGAGAATAGCTTGACTCCCTCTTCTTTGGGGCAGCCCCTGAGATATTGGACCACTGCTATTATGTCACCCCTGGTCCTTCTCTTCACTAGACTAGCCATATCCAATTCCTGCAACTGTTCTTTTAACCTCCAGTCCCCTAATCATCCTGGTTGCTCTTCTCTGCACTCTTTCCAGAGTCTCATCCATTTCACTAAACAAACTAACATAGTTCTCTTTGTTTGAGTTTCCTTGAAGAAGACCAGCAGCTGGCGGGCTGAAAATGGAAGTCATCAATCACCTTGTTGGTGAGAATTTACTCCGGCATGGTCGGGTGATGGGTAGAAGGAAGAACCTTGAGGATCAGGAGAAACAGATGCAACCAAGAGAGCGGTCAGATAAAGGAAATCTGTGCCCAAGGCAGAAATGTAAAGTGAGAACACATCTCAGAAAAGACCCTCTGAAGATAAAGAGAAGGGAAGGGGAAGATAATAATAATCCTTGAATAAAAATGTATTAGCTAGGATGACGTTGGTTTCCTCCTGTAGTCAGATCTACAACTTGAAGAGTTGACAAGTTCACACAGCGCCGTGAACCATCTTGGGCCTTCTTTTATTTTATTTATTTACTTGTTAAATTTATTTGTTTGCTTTTGGCTCAGGATAGGGGCTTGCGGATTAATGTATTGTGCAAACCCAGCCAACTGGACTTGATTAACTTAAGTCCAGGCTTAAACAATGGTTGAATGCAAAAGAGAAATCCAGCCTCCTTCATTACCAGCAAAATCTGGAGCGATCTTGGTAATCAAGAAGCACATTATTTATTATCTGTTTTTAGCCCAATGCCCTGGGCTGGAATATTTTCCTTGGATTTTCTCCAGCTGGACTTGGAGAGTTTCTGGGTTAAATAATCATTTCCCAGACAGGAGAGCAAATAACACTTTCACATAAGGCATCCAGCAGCAAGAGAAACAGCTGAAGACATTTGGACAAGAACTTTTACTTGTGGGCTATCCTGGCATCACTGCTAGCTCTTTTCCTCCTGATTTTACCAGGTATTTATTAAGGGAGGGAGGGAGGAAGGGAGTTGGAGGGAGGAAGGGAGTTGGAGGGAGGGAGAGTGGATGGGAGGGGGAAGGAAGGAAGGACAGGGAGGGAGTGGAAGGAAGGAAGGAAGGTGAGGGAAGAAAAGAAGGAAGGAAGGGAGTTGGAGGGAGGGAGAGTGGAAGAGAGGGAGGGAAGAAGGAAGGTGAGAGAAGGAAGGAAGGAGGGAAGGAAGGAGAGGGAGGGAGTGGAAGAAAGGAAGGGAGTTGGAGGGAGAGAGAGTGGAAGGAAGGAAGGAAGGAATGACAGGGAGGGAGTGGAAGGAAGGAGAGGGAGGAAGGAAGGAAGGAATGAGGGAAGAAAGGAAGGGAGTTGGAGGGAGGGAGGGAGAGTGGAAGAGGGAGGAAGGAAGGAAGGTGAGGGAAGGAGGGAAGGAAGGTGAGGGAAGGAAGGAAGGAAGGAAGGACAGGGAGGAAGGAAGGAAGGTGAGGGAAGGAAGGGAGGGAGGGAGTTGGAGGGAGGGAGAGTGAAAGAGAGGGAGGAAGGAAGGTGAGGGAAGGAAGGAAGGAGGGAGTGGAAGGAAGGAAGGAAGGAAGGAAGGAAGGAAGAAGTAAATCAACAGGGGAAGCCAGATTTGCTTAACAATCATATGATTCATTTAACCACTGCAGTGATTCGCTTAACAGTTGTGGCCAAAAAAGTAATAAAATTGGACAGGACTCACTTAACAACCACCTTGCCTAGCAATGGAAATCTTGCTCCCACTTGTAGTCGTAAGGCAAGGACTCCCTGTGCTGATTTTGCCTTCCTAATTCTGCCCCCTGGCCTACCTTTTCTCTAATCCCAGTAGAGTTTTGAAAGGACCTTATCCAGCTTTGCCATGTCGCTCCCCTGGATCCTGGCATCAGTTTCGGCAGCAGAGGTCCTCATTGGCCTGGCTGTTTTCTGCCTCCTCTTCCTCGTCCTCCTGTCCTTTCAGAGAAAGACCCCCCAGGGCCTAAAGAAAATCCCTGGACCACGGGGCTACCCCTTGCTTGGCAACCTACTGGATGTGGGGAAAAACGTCCACCTCAGTTTGACTCAACTGAGCCGGACCTATGGAGACATCATGATGATCCACCTCGGGACAAAGCCGGTCTTGGTGCTGAGTGGGCTGGAGACCATCAAGGAAGCTCTCGTGAGACAAGGAGAAGACTTCAAGGGACGTCCTCACCTTTACATCTTCCGCCATGTGACCGATGGGCAGAGTCTGTCTTTCGGCACGGATTCTGGACCGGTGTGGTTCGCTCGTCGGAAGCTGACTCAGAACGCCCTGAAGACTTTTGCTACCTCGCCCAGCCTCACCTCCTTCTCCACCTGCCTCTTGGAAGACCACGTCTCCAAGGAGGCCAACCATCTGATGGCAAAGCTCCAGGAGGTCATGCTCGCCAAGAACCGCCTTGACCCCTATCTGTACTTGACGGTCGCTGTGGCCAACGTAATTTTGGCCATATGTTTCGGCAAGCGTTATGACTACGAGGATAAGGAATTGCTCAACATTGTGATCAACAGTGAGCAATTTGTGGAATCCACAGGCTCGGGAAATCTAGCCAACTTCATCCCTCTTCTTCAGTATCTTCCCAACAGCAGCGTGAAAAAGTTTCAGAACTACAATAAGCAATTTACTCACTTCCTGCAGAAGAATGTTAAAGAGCATTATGAGAGCTTCAGGAAGGTAAGACACGATGTTGTTGTTAGTTGCGAAGTCATGTCCGACCCATCACAACCACATGGACCATGTTCCTCCAGGCCTTCCTGTCCTCTACCATCTTCTGGAGTCCATTTAAGCTCACGCCTGCTGCTTCAGTGACTCCATCCAGCCACCTCCTTCTCTGTCATCCTCTTCTTCTATTGCCCTCCATCTTTCCCAGCATCAGGCTCTTCTCCAGTGAGTCCTTCCTTCTCATTAGGTGGCCAAAGTATTTGAGTTTCAGCTTCAGGATCTGGCCTTCTAAAGAGCAGTCGGGGTTGATCTCCTCTAGGACTGATCGGTTTGATCACCTTGCAGTCCAGGACTCACAGGAGTCTTCTCCAGCACCATGGTTCAAAGGCCTCAATTCTTTGGCGCTCAGCCTTTCTTGTGGTTCAACAAATTCTGACATTTGGTGAATTTGCCCCCCTGGTCATCAAAATTAACTTTTGCTCTTCTCCTAATACAAAATCCAGTCTAAATCGGATGAAAGACCAACGGAACTCTATGAAAATGGTTTTGGTCTTCAATCTATCTCAAGCTGGGCTTCCTGAAACAAAAGTGGACAGTTCCTTGAAGTTGTATCTTATGGGGTATTACTGTGAAGTCAACACAACTTTTGTGGATCTTTCCTTTCAGGACCACATCCGCGATATCACTGATTGTCTGATTGAGGAAAGCCAAAAACAGAAGCTGGAGTCCAAGGGGAAAATTCAGCTCCCCCCTGGAATGATTATGAACCTGGTTAATGATATTTTTGGAGCTGGTAAGGTCTTCACCCAAGGGTCTAAAGTCAGAGGAGTATTCCTGGGTGGGCTTCTTGTCCAGACTACCTCGCAGGGCTAACTTTAATCTAGCACAGACATGTCAAACACAAGGCCCTGGGGGCCGGATGTGGCCCGCGAAGTGGTTTCATGTGGCCCGCGAAGCCATCCTGGAAACAGTGAGGGAACGGCCCCCACTGCCTTGGCCCTGGCCCAGGCCAGCCGGGAGCCAATGTAATATTTTGTGGTGGCCATCTATGCTGAAACGCATTCAGTCTTAGCTCCATAAGCCCCCCGCCCGCATGCCCTGAGAGGAACAGTGAGGCTCCTCCAGTGGACCATGCCTTGGCGCTTGCCCCGGTCCCCCCCTTCTGCCAGAGACCCTCAGATCTGTCCCACTCCTGCCCAGGCCCCCACAGGCGCCCTTGACGCAAACGATGTAGAGCTGGCCACACCCACCCATTAGGCCACACCCACTCCATCCACGCCCACCCAGTAGGCCGCACCCACCCTGGCCACACCCACCCGGCCCCCTGAGGGCAACCGCAATGCTGATGCGGCCCTCAATGAAATTGAGTTTGACACCCCTGATCTAGCAAGTCTCAAGGTATAGGTAATCCTCGACAGTTCATTTAGTGACCATTCAAAGTTACGACGACAGCGCCATAAGCCACTTATGACCGTTTCCCCACAATTAACCACCCTGGCACCATCCCCGTGGTCGCATCATCAAAATTCAGACCCTTGGCGATTGATTCAAATTTATGACGGTCGCAGCGCCCCCCCCTCCCCAGGGTCACGTGATCCCCTGTTGTGACCTTCTGACAAGCAAAGTCCATTGGGGAAAGCCAGATTCGCTTAACGACCGGGCGACTAACTGAATGACAGCAAGGATTTGCTTAACAATTGCGGTAAGAAAGGTCGTAAAATGGGGAAAACTCATTTAATTATCTCGCTTAGCAACAGAAATATTGGTCATAAGTTGAGGACGACCTCAACTTACCACACAAACCCATTTCTTTTCCTCTCTGGAAAAGTAGGGAGGGTCCCCTTCTATGAGCTGAGCGGCCTTTTACATATCAGTTGTCCACTCTCTGGCTTTTCCTCCCATCTCCCAAGGCCGTTCCCACAGGCCAGGACACTTTCATTGGCTTCTTCTTCTTCTTGTGCCATATCCATTATCGAACGTTGGCAATCATGTTGGCGATCCTGTTTTTATCAGCAGCCGCACAAAAAAGGGCTGCTGAGTTTTGTCCAAACCAGTCCCTGAGATTTTGTTTTGGGTTTATCATGCTTCTAGCGCAGGGCTTTTCAACCAGTGGTACGGGTACCACCTGTGGTACACTGGCACCTGGCAGGTGGTACGCGACCATCCTAGAAAAGTGGTAGCGGGGGAGGGGAATGAGCTGAACCGGTGGCAGCACCGCACAAGCCTGAGCGAGAGACAGCTGGAGCTGCAGGGCTGTCAGGGCTCAGCGGAAGTGCCAGGATCAGTGCTGCTTTCCAGCTGATCAGCGCTTCTTCGGGACTGTCAGGGCTCAATGGAAGTGCCAGGATCAGTGCCAGGCTCCAGCTGGAAAGCAGCACTGATCCTGGTACTTCCGGTGAGCCCAGAAGAAGCGCCGATCAGCTGGAATGTTGCAGCATCTCCAGGGTCTTGTGATTTACATTCAGATGCCTGGCAACTGATTCATATTTATGACGGTCACAGTGTCCCAGGGTCATGTGAAGTGACCAAAACCTGCTGCAACCACCCAGCAGACGGGGGGAATAAAAACCAAACACCCCCACCCCACCCCCATTGCCAATCCTCAACAGAAAGGCTCACAACAATGAAAACCTCAGACAGGAGGAAGAGCGCCGCCGGGCGGGCAGGCAGGTGTCTTGCTCGGCTGTGGCTTGGGGGACACTTTTTTCAGTGCCATTGTAACTTCGAACAGTCACTAAGCGAACTGTTGTAAGTCGAGAACTACCTGTACTTTATCACTTTTTTCCTTTTTTTTTTTTTTTTTTTGGTCATCAAGTTTTTGACACCTTGCTAGGCGACTGGTGGTACTCGGATGTTGCCATATCCTAAAAATGGTACAATGGGTGAAAAGGTTGAAAAGCCCTGTTCTAGCGGACCGGGAGATTCTTAGCACCCCTGCCCCATTTAAGGGGCGCCCGTACTCAGAGCCATTGTTAGGTTTTGCCGCCATTAACATGATTTTCCTGGGAAATATATAGTGTAGTAGTCTTCCCTTTGCTTTCTACACCGCTGTGCACACGCTGTTCAAGTGGCTGCCACCACACTGTGTGCTGTTCTTCTGAATCCGTTCCAACCAATATGGTCTCTGCCTTCAGTCGATACTGGGGAGCCAGCTGTCACTTGCCAGGCATGTTGGTCCACGGGAGGTATTTGGTTCCCTCCAACCTGCCATTACAGTATAAAGCCATAATGGGTAGGGCCCCCCAATCCACCACCTGGGGACATGCTCTGTGGGGGTTCCAGGCTCCCACTAAGATTCTGAGTGGCTACTGTGGGATAATGGGAGAATCCTTAATTGCATTTATTCCTTACCTGGGACTGGATTTGATTGGACCTTGGGCAATCTCACTTCTCCATCCCCAAGGAAAGGTATTTGTGGAAGCATCTGGGCAAAAGCTGTCCCGCCGGTGAGACTCCCGTGTAAGTCCAGAAGACAAGATGGGCTGGTTTCTAGCCTGCCATGTCCTCTTTGTGTGTGTGTGTGTGTGTCTGTCGTCTGTTGTTACAGGTTTCAGCACAGTATCCACCGGGTTGTCCTGGTCCCTTATGTATCTCATCTCATATCCCGAAATTCAGAAAAAGATCCAGGAAGAAATAGGTACGGTAGGATCTCTTCCTTCTCAGCCAGGAGAGCGAATTTGGAAGCAGGAGTTATTTTTCGTAGGCATTTATTTATTTAGTTGAATGTATTAGTCCCGCAAGGCCAACGGACTCTTCACTGAACAAAATAAGAGGCTGGGTTTGCAAATTTACGCTCAGCCTTGGGGGGAACCAAACAACCCAGATTATATATAAGGAACGGTGGCTGGAATTGGGTATGTCTAGTTTAACGAAGAGAAGGATGAGGGGGACATGATAGCAGTGTTCCAGTATCTCAGGGGCTGCCCCAAAGAAGAGGGAGCCAAGCTATTCTCCAAAGCGCCTGAAGGCAGGACAAGAAGCAATGGATGGAAACCTAGAACTAAGGAGAAACTTCCTGACAGTTAAAACAATTAACCAGTGGAACAACCTGCCTCCAGAAGCGGTGCATGCTCCAACACTGGAAGTTTTCAAGAAGAGACTGGACAGCCATCTGTCCGAAATGGTGTAGGGTTACCTGCCTGAGCAGAGGGTTGGACTTGATGACCTCCAAGGTCCCTTCCAACTTTATTATTATTACTATTATTATTATTATTATTATTATTATTATTATTATTATTATTATTATTATTATTATTATTATTATTACTACTACTACTACTACTACTACTACTACTACTATTATTATTATTATTATTATTATTATTATTATTATTATTATTATTAACTGGTGTAGGGTTACCTGCCTGAGCAGGGGGTTGGACTTGATGACCTCCAAGGTCCCTTCCAACTTTATTATTATTATTATTATTATTATTATTATTATTATTATTATTATTATTATTATTATTATTATTATTATTATTATTATTATTATTATTACTTACTACTACTATTATTATTATTACTACTACTACTACTATTATTATTATTATTATTACTTAAGGCACACATACACACGGCCTTTGTCAGCCCTACAATGTAGGCCAAACTGAGAAACCGATCTTCACGTGGGCTTATCTGGGATGCTTTCTTGAATTACTCTCTTGGGCCAGACTCAAGCCCCCCTTCTCTGACCGTTGCTTTAGCAGTAGCACTCCATCTTAACCTCCAAGGTCCCTCCCTATGCCCAGCACAGCTTGAGAGATAAGGTCTTCTCAAGGAAAAGGGGAGATCTTTGATTCTTCCTCCCCACCTTCCAGATGTCACCATCGGCAGAGAACGGAAGCCGCGCTTATCCGATCGGTCCCTGCTCCCTTACACGGAAGCTTTCATCCTGGAAGTGTTCAGACACTCTACCTTTGTGCCATTCACACTTCCCCACTGGTAAGTCCCAAATTCCAGAGAGAGAGAGATGAGCCCTCAAACCAGTCCCCGAACCTGGTCAGATCCACCAAGTCAGGCTGAATCTCACCATTCATGGATTCTCATGAGACTGGTGTAATGAGGGGGGGGAGACCGAGAACTGGTGTAATGAAGGGGGAAGACTGAGAACTGGTGTAATGGGGGGGAGATGAAGAACTGGTGTAATGGGGGGGAGAGACCAAGAACTGGTGTAATGAGGGGGGGGGAGGCCGAGAACTGGTGTAATGGGGGGGAGTCTTTCTGTCTTGAACAGAATGGGTCCCACTTTGGTGTCGTTGGAAAGGGCAATAAAGAAGGATCACCTTAGACAATGGGTCAGATTTGGGTGGGGGCTGCCAAGAAAACCATCCCTGAGCCCACCTCTATAAAAAAAGGATTTAAGCCATGGGGAGGGGTTTTGTCTCCTTGGTGCTCTCTGGCCTTGACTGTTTTCTCGCAGATGTTTCATTACCCAACTAGGTCATATCATCAGTGATCTGATGGTGTTGAGGGTGCTGTGATGGTGATTATTGGGTCTTGATGATGCCACCTAGTTGGGTAATGAAACGTCTGCAAGAAAACCACCAAGCTCAGAGAACACCAAGGACCCCTCAGTTCAACCCTGAGCTGCAAATATTCTCTTCCATTGGCAATTTGTTCAATATCTATATTGCTGCATAAAGGCAACGCTAAATCTACCAGACCGTATCCTCTAATAATTATATTTAGATATTTTTGGTTTGAAAATTCACCTCCATTCCCCGCCCCATCTTCCTTTTCTTCCCAACCAGGCAGAAAAACAAATTTATATTTTCTTGTTTTCTTTTTCAGCACCACTAGAGATACCCTCTTCAAGGGCTACTTCATCCCTAAGGACCTCTGCGTCTTTGTCAACCTGTGGCAAGTCAACCATGATGAGTAAGTAGCGAGTTCTCATGGAATAACAGAAATAACAAAATAACACAGTTGGAAGGGACCTTGGAGGTCTTCTAGTCCAACCCCCTGCTCAAGCAGGAGACCCTATATACCATTTAGACAAATGGTGACCCAGTCTCTTCTTAAAAACCTCCAGTAATGGAGCACTCCCAATTTCTGAAGGCAAGTCGTTCTAACTGTCAGGAAATTTCTCCTTGTTGGAGGAATTGGTCTCCAATAGGTCTCCTTATGGGGCCAACCACAGCTTGCTAAAACATGGTTTGTTGGCTACAACACGACTCTCTGGAGTCTCTCTGGGTTTTGCTAAACCCAAGTCAAGCAACCATATCAAGGCTTGGCGTGGTGGGTGAACTCAAGTCAGCAAACTCATATTTTTGAGCTGCTGGCCTCCATCCTTCATTCCATGCACCCTCTTCGTAGGAATCTTTGGAAAGACCCCTTGGCCTTCGTTCCTGAGCGTTTCCTCACTGCCAGCGGGAAAGAAATCAACATGGATGAACGTGAGAAAGTCCAGATATTCGGTTTAGGGAAACGGCGATGCATCGGCGAGCCCATCGCTCGACGGGAACTCTTCCTTTTCTTGGCCACTTTGCTACAAGACCTGCAATTCAGCGTTCCCGACGGGGTGACGGTCAACATGACCCCTGTCTACGGCCTCACCTTGAGGCACAAGCGATGTGAGCACGTCCAAGTGAAACAGCGTTTTCCTAAAAAAACAGGCTAATTACAAAAAGGACCAATTGCCCACCAGCCTGTACAAAGAGTCTTAGTCTTTTCGGCATATTTTTGTACAGTCCACCTGGGGGGAAGCATTGTATGAGCCTATCCAAAGTTAGTAAAAAAAAAAAA
>NW_015387434.1:0-3359 GCF_001527695.2 Protobothrops mucrosquamatus
TTATCAAGGATATGGTCAAAGCCCAAAACAACATAAAGCATTTGCAGAGCTCCATCCTTCTGGGTGCTTTATCTCCCCCTTCATCTTCTAAATCCTAAATTCAAGTAATTTGGGTTGCCTGCCCTCATCACAAAATTCTGATCCTGTGGAAAAGTAAACTGCATATATTTCAGTGGGATTTAAACCAGATTAAAGAAATTTTAGATATTGTAGTCTCAAGAGTCAAAATGAACCTCAAATTTTACCCCACCATACTGTGATAGGAGATTATTTCCAAGCATTTGTCTCCAAGCCACTACATCCTTCTTTCTCTCAACATTTTTCCAGGTCAGGGAGAACTTATTGCCACCTTTTTTGCCTTGCAATTTCTTCAGGGACTGCCATTTTAGGCTACACTCCTAATATATGTACTTATGTAGAAGTAAGCCATACTGAGTTCATAGGGCTTATTTTTCGATAAACAGTAGACAGTGATAGGAATGTACAATTATTCTGTTCCAGTAAAAAAAAACCTACATACTTTTATTACAGACAATTCTTTAAATTCAAGTAGTTGACTATAAAGGTCTGTGAGGCTCTTCTTTATTCATTAGTACTATGTAGTACTAATTCAGGAAGAATTTAATTAATGTAATTTATTTGATTTAATAGAATTACCCACTCCAGAAGAGTAAACAATAAAATCTACAACACAGGCAACTAGAACAATAATTCGACAAGGATTCAACCAATAAGTCACATACACATTAATCTATTGGAGGCTATCACAATTGGGCAGATCTAATGAATTAAAATAATAAATAAACTACAGGCTGGGAAACAGAATCAGGTCTTAAGGCTTCCTAAAATCACAGGATAATGGGCATCATCCAAATTTCTGAGGGGATGCTGTTCCAGAGGGTGAGAGCAGCAACTGGGAAGACAAAGATTTGTTTTTTAAAAAAATAAAGAAAACAAGCTATTGAAAATGTTTCCTAACATCACTAATCACTTAAAATCAAAATTCCCAGTTACAAATTGCTATCGCTCAAAATATAGAACTGAGGTAACATGTTTATACTAATTGACTTTTTGGTGGGGTGGGATACTCAGCATCAAGAATTTATCCAGTTTTTTTTTAATTGCCTTCTTCTGTTCTCTCTCTCTCTCTCTCTCTCTCTCTCTCTCTCTCTCTCTCTCTCTCTCTCTCTCTCTCTCTCTCTCTCTCTCATTATTATTATTGGATTTATAGGAAGAGTTTTCTCAGGTAGCTTGTTCTTCTACTCTATATAGACTTCTACTCTATATGTGACTATCAAACAACGAGGAAAATGTTGCCATCTTCATCTCTTAGACATATATCAAAAGCCTTTTGCATTGCCTTGATTATCTTACAGGGAACCGTCATATCTCCATATCTGTGTTTGTGTGTGAGTGTGCTTGTGCACATGCACGCGGGTACACACGTGCATGCATATGTGCATGCAGTGATGTTCTTGTTGTTCAATTGTTGATCAGAAAAATGGGTTCAGATTCATACACACCCAGTTTGCTTCCTTCTATTTTTTTTATGCAGTGGATTTTGTGTTATATACTTGCCACATCAATAAAAGATGGGTGTATCAGATTGCCTATAATGGGTAAATTATCCAAAATGTTACAGGTCCTACCTGCATATCCCATGAGGAAGTAAAACTGCTTAGATCTGGCATCAGATATCAAAATAGCAAAACACAGCTACTGGGTAACCATCATCTCAAATACTATCTCTTTACAGCTTGAGACAGAATAATAGCAACAACAAGAAAACTGTGCGGCATGTATTGTATAAAATACTACCTAATCATGCTCCTAATACACACTTTGAAATATTGGCAGATATGCCATTGCTCGGAATGCAATTTGTTTTTACTTGCTGCAGCACAATTCATAGCACTTTGTGAGAAGTATCTCCCATCCCCATGTTGATCATGAGTTATAAGTTTCTACAAAACTTTTGAAAATAAAACATAGTTTTATAGAATTGGTCACCCTTGTGCTGTTTCTGTGCTGAAACAACTGCCCCAAGTTTGTGACTTTGCTTAGGCATCTGTGGATTTTCAGAATAATATCTAAATTCAGAATAATATCTAAATTTTCTCTAAAAGCCCTTCTTGACAATGGATTAATTTAACCACATATTTTCCAGCATGATATAGAAAAGAAAGGAGGAGGAGGAGGAGGAGGAGGAGGAGGAGGAGAGAAGAAGAAGAAGAAGAAGAAGAAGAAGAAGAAGAAGAAGAAGAAGAAGAAGAAGAAGAAGAAGAAGAAGAAGAAGAACAAGAACAAGAAGAACAAGAAGAACAAGAACAAGAAGAACAAGAAGAACAAGAAGAACAAGAACAAGAAGAACAAGAAGAACAAGAAGAACAAGAACAAGAAGAACAAGAACAAGAACAAGAACAAGAAGATGATGATCAAGGCAAACATTCTACCTAGTTTCAAACTTATATATATTTCATAACATAAAGACATAAAAATAGAATGCAAAAACAAATAAAATATTCTTTCTAAAAAGTGAGGTGTGGTACAATTTACAACTTGATGGAGGAATTATATTAATTTGTTCCAAATTCTGGATAATAGTATGTCTTCTTAAGATAATCATTAAAATCTAGTAGGTTAAACTCTTAGAAAGAGTTTGAGTTCATTCTGTTGGATTTAGCAATTAACAATATTGGCTTCTAGAGATTGGTGGTAATTACATGAAAGGAAATATAAAGCAAACTAACAAGGCCATTGGTTAAAGATTGAGAAGTTATCGATTGCTCAAGATTCAAGCAAGACATAGAATTGGGACTGAACACAAAGCATTTGGTATTGAATTGTGGGGAAGGCATATATTTGTTTGACACAAATTGTACTAGACTTCCCACTGAACAACTGGAATTCAATTTCATTTTGTAGATCCTCATCAATAGGAAGGAGATAAATAGTTCAGGAGAGTTATCAGTGTAGGGAATTTGGGGGATTGCATTTAGTTATAAAGCTGAGTTATCCTTTCCACCTCTGTTCAGGCTTCAAAGGTAACATCTGCCAAATTTAAAAATTGACATCTTGGAAGAAGGATTAAAATAGAGAACTTTTTTTTTTACTTCCCAGATGCCATTACATTATTTTGCACAATACCTCAAGTATCTACTCCAGCCCAGCTATTGCATTAGATCTTTGAGATTTTATGAAACAAGTTGCTACAAATGTGTGGTATGTGACCTGATTTTTTTCAAAAGAGTTTGGGAGTCTCTCTTGGATGAGAGAGAGAGAGAGAGAGAGAGAGAGAGAGAGAGAGAGAGAGAGAGAGAGAGAGAGAGAGAGAGAGAGAGAGAGAGAGAGAGAGAGAG
>NW_015387434.1:4821-12979 GCF_001527695.2 Protobothrops mucrosquamatus
TCCAACCAGCTTATAAAGGAAAGAAGGGATCTCATAGAGATAGTGGCACTTTCGTCATTTTCATTATACCACACGTCATCTTGAAATAAATTTAGTTATGAATTTAATTCATTGGGAATAAATTTAAAATACTGAATAATAATCACATGAGATAAACAACTCAAGCACAGAGAAAAGAGGTGTTCGATGGAAACTTCCACGAATAAGCATTTTAAAACATTAAATTTCCTTAGGTATCTCCTACTTTCACTCAGCTTATTAGTTACACTCTTTCGCTTTTATTTCCACATTTCTGGGCTCCCATTTCAGGTCCTCTGCTGTACAGTTGAACAATCGGATAGCAATTAAGATGGCTCAATGTGAGCACATCTGTGGAAGAGTAGATCCATTCTCAAGGCTTCTCTGTGTTATATGATATCCACAACACAAGTTAAGCTATGCTATATGTGATTAACGTATCCTCATGGAAAGACAGGAATAGTAAAAACCAACTTGTTTCAAGTTGATTTTTGATTTCTAATGACCAAATGAACATGACCATGCAGTTTTCTTTGCAGTAATACAAAAGCTGTTTGTCACTGGAATTTTTTACACTTCCCAACCTATAGTACTGGTATTTGCAAATCAGAGTTCTAGATCCAGCCAGCTTATAAAGGAAAGAAGGGATCTCATAGAGATGGTGGCACTTTTGTCATTTTCATTATACCACACATCATCTTGAAACAAATCTTCTATTTAATTTGGTCTGATCCTGCTCATTTTTTGAGATCAGCCAAGATTGGTTATATTGAATTGAACTGAACTGAACTGAGCTTTATTTGGCCAAGTGTGATTCAACAAACAAGTGGTTTGTCTCCAGTACAGAAGCACTCAGTGTACATGCAAAGCAACAGAATAATAATCTTCATGAGATGCTTCCATCCAGGTGTGCAACAGACTACTGATATCAAATGATCACCCTAAAGCCACTTTTTGAACAAATTTCTGCTCTTGCTCTGAACAAAACCGTATTAACATATGCAGCAAATAGGTTCACAATGTTGTAGCTGTCCATAGTGCTGCTTTTTAAATTGGAACCAGGCAGCCAAACTTTTCTGTTTTCTCCCAGAAAACCTGGCTGGAAAGAAATAAACAAGGACTCAAGGATACAAAATGATTAATAAATTTATTGTAGTAGAGACAATGACACCATCTGAACAAAATTCCAGTGACTGCTGTGTATTAGATACAAGACCCATTCATGGTGGACTCCTTGGGCTCTCTGAGCTTGGTTGTTTGCTTCCAGACTAGGTAACATCTTCAGTGCTAGAAGGGAGTGCGATTTGCTCTCTGTTTATATGCAATAGTTTGCCCTGTCAGCATCAGTGAAGATATTGTTTTCTCTTGGTAGTTCCTTGATTAGGCTGTTGTTTACTGCTTTATACTATTCCAGTATTTTAAAAGGGAAGGGGAAAGTGGACACAGGAAAATAATAATCAAGCAGTAGGCTTATGAAGCCAACAGCATTATTACCAGAAGCCAGCATGGATTTGATAAAGATTAGTCATGGCAGACATATCTTATTGTGCTCTTTGATAGTGTGACTAGATTAGTGGACCAGGGGAATCTATAGATGTAGTATGCTTAGAATTTAAATGAGGCCTTTGATCAAGTAGCCATAGCTTCCTTCTTGATAAACTGAAATAAAGTGGGAGTAATGGTCCTACACAAGATGGATTCACAGTTGGATGAACAATCATAACCAACACATGGTCCTTAATGGGTTTATGTACACAGAGAAAGACAAATGCAATATATTCTGTTTTGGAATAAGTACTCATCAACATCTTAATAAATGACTTAAATGAGGCAATGGAAGGGACGCTCATAAAATTTGTATATGATACAAAAGCTGGAAGGTGAATTGGTAATACCCCAAGAAATAGTGTCAAAATTCAAATGAATCTTGATAGACTTTAACACTGAATCATATCCAACAAAATATTGCTACATGATGAGAAGTGTAAGGTTCTACACTTTGGCAGGAAAAACCAGAGGCACAAATACATCATAAGCAATACTTGGGTTACAGGTAATATTTTGGAAGAAGCAATAATATCTGGTAGGCCACAGGTTAAGCATGAGTCAGCACTGTGCCACAGCTACAGAAAGAGCCAGTGCAGTTCTAAGTTACATCAGCAGATCATAGGAAGTAATAGTATCACTCTATGCTGCACTGGCAGACCACACCTGGAATACTGTCTCCTGTTCTGGTTGCCAAAATACTGAAAGGATGCTGAGGAATTTGAAAGAGAGCAGAGAAGACAGACAAGAATGATTAGGGGTTTGGAAGCTAAATCTTATGAAGAGCAATTGAAGGAACTTGCGTTTATCCTAAAGACAAGATGTCTATGGGGAGACTCAATAGCAATTTTCCAATACATGAAAAAAATGTCATAGGGTGGAGGGTATGGATTTAAAATAAGACAAGAACTTGGATTGGAGACTTAACAAAGAGCAATCCAAAATTGAAATTTCCTGATTGAGGGAGCTATTAAGCAGTCTATGTCCTGAAATGGCAAGTGTTTCATCACTGAGTTTGCCAAGAAAATATTGGCCAGTCATTTTTCTGGGATACTATGAGCATTCCTGCACTTGGTAGAGGGCTGGACTAGATTATTCCCAAAATACTTTCCAATCCTGTGAGTTTAGGCCTTCAATACAGTATGTTGCAGTACTACCTTCCAAAATAGATGACTCCAGATTCCTACCTTTGATTTTAATTACTCTTTCAGAATAAGCAACATTTCGGTGATGTCAAGATAAGGATTAGAGGTAGAGACTCTATTTCCAATAATAATTGGCTGGTAAGTGCCATATGCTTCCGTAGAGTGCCTCCTTATGTCCACATCCCCCCTCCCCTCCATTAGCACATTTGCCTATTAAGCCAACTTCTCCCTATGTGCAAAGGATAAGAGCACACTTCGCAAAAGATCAGTCAGTTTTTATATTCTTCACTGAAAATCTTTTGAAGTAATTTTAGCATTCATATTCTGTTCCTGCCTGTCCCATATTGCACATGTGGACATGCAGACACACCTCAGCTATGACAGGTTTTTTTTACTAGCTTTTCGGTCTCACAGATTAAAATTGAATAAATTATTATGATTGTTTAATGTTACATATATACTGTATTTTAAATGCCAGAAGCTACTCCAATTCTATGAAAAGTCTAATATGATATATTACAGCAGCCTTCTTTCACCCAGTACCCTTCTGTTTCTTAGGCCTTTGGTTCTCATAAGATTTGGAATGTTTTACAAAAATAAAGAACCATGGGGCAAATTTGGTAATTGATGCAAAATTATATTGTAAGCAATATATTTATGCCATGTGTGTGAAAGAGAAACTAATTAGGAACCTCACGGCTCTAGGGCTATAGTTTCTTGAACTGATGGCATGGATCCTGAATAATACACTTTCCCAGGACACCTTGGCCTCTTGGTTGTTCCATTTGTGCTCTAAATGGCCACACAAAGATCATTATCAAACAAGGCCTCTATCAGCCCATAGCAACTTCCTACAAAGAAAAAAGGAAAGGAAGATACAGAGCAGTCCATTGATGGATGCTATAGTCAAAGAAAGTATGACAGTTTCTTTCAATGCTGTGTTTAATGATTTAGCACTTTCCTATTTAGCCACTTTTAGATTTAGCCTCAAAATCTGAACACAAATTTTAAGAACTATTGGTTCTTAAGTGATTGGTTAAGTAACTATTGGTTACTTATCTGCTTGACTTTCAATGATGGGAGGCCAATGCCTCTAGTTCTTTCCATTTCCTTGTGCCAAGCAGCATTCAAAGGCGAGGAAAATTTGGTAACTTGGCTAGAAGTTATTCTGCCAAATTTCTTTGCACAGCTTGTCAATCAACATAGAAAACCCTCCTTTGCCAATGCTCTGGCATGTGCCGGTGCGTGCAGGTATACAGTGGAGCATTTTATGTGGTGGTGCACAGCTTTTGAATCATATTTTGCTTCATGTTGCTTGATTTCAGAATTACATCTGGATTTTAGGGATAATGTTAGGGATATCTTTTTTGAGCCTGACTCAAGCAACAGAAAAACAATATTTAAGCCCTTTCAGTCCTTGTAGATATCCTAGCTGAAAGAAGTTTTGTCTGCTTACCATCCTGCCATCCCAGTCATCTCCTCTTTTTCTCAAGGCCATTCCAGTAGTCCCTCCTGCCTGCCAAACAGCCTCCATATCATTCCTTTTGTTAGCCTTCCAGGTATAGTAAAAACAGCTTGAATGAAGACTCCCCCCACCCCCACACCTAACAATGCCTTTCTTCCTCCCTTTTGTCTTCCTGATGTAATTCCCAAGCATCACTGCTCCTCTGCAACACTTCAAAATACTTAGGGAAGGCTTTTAAAAATGTTTTTAAAAAATCCTTTCTATCTGTCTCACCATGTTGTTATTGCCTATCTCAATTTGCAGATAAGCACAGGAAAGGGAAGGGTGGGGAGGACACTGGTAAGAAGGTGGCAGAGAGAAAACTTTTATCTGTTTTCCCAAATGATGTATGAAATGATCATTTCTGTCTTTGGGATGAAATATAGATAGATAATTTCCAAGTCCTTCCAAGCATGAAAAGCCTGGACACATCTAACCCACTTTAATAGGGTACTTCAGGGCAGCTGAACTTATTCAGGTTATAACCATGCCCAACGTCACCCCCAATACTGAGATGGGGCATATATAAATTTAATAAATAGATAAATAAATAAATAAACCACAAATAGATGGGAAAAGGGAAGAGTTTTAGGATGAGGCCAGAGTGCAACCTAAGTGGAGCCTCCCTTTACCTTTATTATGGGTAAAGTTGCCATTTACAGTCTTTCAGATATCAGTACAGGTTACCTGCCAGAAGACTTTTTTAGTGACTTGTTGAACTTGGGTTCCACCCCTAGTTTTCAACCACAATTCCCTAAAAATATGCAGAAATAACAAGGGTGTTGAGGTTATGCGAGAAAAACAGGCACACACATTGTCCTGCACTGAAGTGAATGGGATTCAGTAGTTTGCTACTTTCACTTGAAACCGTAGTATTTTAAAAGAATCTATAAAAGCATTTATAGGGCTGGGTATTATTATACCCCGTATAACACTATAATGTAATATGCTTTATTGCCTCTTTATAACATCTTTCCTAAGCTTGGAAAAATTTGTTTTAGCATCATTGAAATCCCAAACTAATTTGTCCTTTTTTAATAGTGTGTACCATTTGTGTACTGGGAAATATTTGCACAGAAGAGTTTTCATTTGCTGTGTTCTAAGACAAAGTTAAATCTGCAAGTAAAAATGACACCCCAAACATATTCATGTGCGTTACACCAAGGAAGCAGCAGGCTTGGTATGTAATGTAGATATTTTTTCTTATTATTTTGTGTGCAGTTATCTCAGCTTTGAAGTTCCTATTCTTAATAAAATATTAGCCAAGGAAAATAAATGCTCCAGAGAGATACCAGTGTAGGCTGTTGAATTGCTAAAATTGCTGATTACAAGCAGATTTGGTTGGTTATTTGTAGCCATTCTAACATTTTCCAGCAACAGAATTGGCTAATCTTTTATATATATATAAAAGAAAACAACGTAAAGACAAAAAAAACCAAACACCTTTTCTGAACAGGTGTGCCATGTAGTCCCAGCTTTTCTAAGGAACATTTTCAGATCCACACTGTCTGTTTACATTGACAATAAAAAGAGAAAATGTAATCATAGGGAGCATATAATTGGCCTTGGTTAAAGAAATTAAAAAGTATTCCACTTGCCTTCATATAAAGTCAAAGCAGTTCATTAAAAAAAAATAATACTGATGGTGACGGTGTAAATGTCACAACTGTCTAATTAGAACTACAGCAAAATAAGCAGTGAAAGAATCGGTATTTATTAAAAAAAAATAGGTGATCAGCTCTATTTATATCATATCCAAAGAATGCTCCCAACTGCTCTCAGTCCCTAGTAATTTTTTTTATTAAAAGCCAGATTTCCATGATTTTCTGTAAGTGATTGTTCTGTATTCAAAAACTCCTTGTTGTAACTTATTGTAACTAAGCTGGACACATTCCAGTGCAGTATCAAGCTTTCCTAGAGGTTTATGTGTCTGTAAGGTGTTAAACATTAAACAGCATTTTTGTTTTTAAATCATTATAGGAAGCACAGGATTTATTCCTCTTATTGTAGTATAACACAGATCTATTACAGTTAAAATAGCAACAAAAATTATATTTCTATATGAGCCGTGGTTAGAATGCAGTACTGTAGGCTACTTCTGCTGATTGCCGGCTGCCAGCAGTTTGGCAGTTCAATTCTCACCGGCTCAAGGTTGACTCAGCCTTCCATCCTTCCGAGGTCGGTAAACTGAGGACCCAAATTGTTGGGGGCAAGATGCTGACTCTGTAAACCACTTAGAGAGGTCTGTAAAGCACTGTGAAGCAGTACATCAGTCTAAGCGCTATTGCTAATGCTATTGCTATATCAAAGCAATTGCTTTCCAAATCTACTGCAGGTAGTCCTCATTTAATGACTATTTCATACAGCAACCACCTGCAGCTACAACAGTAATTAAAAAGTAACTTTGTGACTAATCCTCATTGATGATCTTCATAGATCTGTAAAGCAAAGGAAAGCTGAAGTAAGAAAATAGGTACAGTCACAATTTCACTTAGCTACCACTTCACTTAATGACCATCTTGCCAGTCCCAATTATGGTCACTAAACAAGTACCATCTATATATTTAAACTGTATAAAACTAAGGGAATATTAGCTGTCTATTTTTATTTATTTATTATTTATTAAATTTATATGCCACCCACCTCACTATCAAGCAAGTCTGGATGACCTTTAAGAGATATTACAACTGAGACTAGCAACTTTGTTATTAAGCAAAGTGGTTCCTAAGTGAAACCATCACTGTGCTATTGATCTTCAGCTTTCTTTTTCTTTATAGGCCTGTGGTCATTTCTATCTGTCCAATTTGGTCAGGCAGGTTTGGCATTTCCAGGTTCCAGCAGCCAAGGAATGATAGCTGGCAGGAACCAGGAGATGGGCCTTCTCTGTCATAGCTCCTGCCTTCTGGAACTTTCTACCTTCAGATATCAGGTTGACTTTGACTCTGCTGACTTTTGCAAGGCCATAAAGACTTGGTTGTGTGCCAACCCTCGGGGCCTAAGTTTGTTAAACCCATTTCCTGGGTATATCGCTGTAACATTTTTATTTGGTACTATACATATTTATTCTGTACTGGTTTAATTGTTTTTGTTGTTTTTATCTTTTAAAATATATGCTGCCCAGAGTCACTTGTTGAGATGAGCAGATATTGAAAACAAAACAAATCAATCAACAAAGTGAAGACTGTTAAATACAAAGTATTTTAAGTATTACTATATTCTCACCATTCATTACTCTAAAAGTCAAGAATGTTAAATGTGGAGGCAAGCAAAATTCTATAAGAAAACCATTCAGAAATTGGTACTATAACAAAAAAAAGGCCCTGAGCCTTTTAGTTAACCACTACATGCCAGCTGTGCAGTAATAAAGTTGAATTGGGGGGAATCATGTCATGCCATTCTAAAGAAAGTAAGGAAGAAAGAAATCTGTGGCAAATCTCTTCAATCCCAAATCTCACACACCTTGAAAGCACTAACTTGGAGTAACCCAATTTAATCCAATTAAGCTTATCTAGGACTAGAAAGTAATTCCTTGTTGAAATCATTTGAGTTGCAGCTACATTGTAATCAGGTGAAGCTAATTAATTTATTCTCCATGGTACCAGAGGGCAAGACAAGGAGCAATGTGTGGAAGTACTTTAAAGAGAGATCCAATCTGGAACTAAGGAGAAATTTCCTGATGGTAAGAACAATTAATCAACAACTTGCCTCCCAGAGTTGTGGGTGCTCTATCATTTATTTATTTATTTATTTATTTAACACTAACTTGTATGCCGCCCTTCTCCCCACGGGACTCAGGGCGGCTCACAGCATATTAAAATAACACAAAAACATTTCCCCTTTAAAAGCCAATTAAAACCAAATATTTCTAGCTGTGACATTATTAAAATCTTTAAAAATTTTCCCTATTTAAAATTCACCCTAGGTCAGTCCCGCTTGCTGAAAAAGC
>NW_015387434.1:13875-43628 GCF_001527695.2 Protobothrops mucrosquamatus
AGAAGAGCTGTTTAGGGATGTGATGGTCTGGCATCCTTACAACGTGGCCTGCCCAGCGCATCTGGGCTTTCATCAACAGAGTGTAAACTGATGATAGGCCTGCTCTGGAGAGGACATCTGTATCTGGTATCTTATCCTGCCACCGGATCCTCAGAATTCTACGAAGGCAAGTCATGTGGAAGTAATTCAGTTGCCTAACATGCCTCCTGTACACTGTCCAGGTCTCACTAGCATACATCAGGGTAGTTAGCACTGCTGCCTGGTAAACCTTAAGCTTAGTAGCAAGGCTTATTCCACGGTGGTCCCACACGTTAGTTCGCAGTCTGCCAAATGCAGAACTTGCTGATGTACTTCATGTTAAAATGGTAACCTATGACGGTGATTCAACTGCCATCCCATAGCTTCAAAAACTGGAGGAGAACAGGTTTCTACAAAGAAATATAGCTCAAAACAAATGGCCAGAACTTCCCAGGACTGTATAATGTAGTTGGTACCATTGAAAGCTAATTTGAATTATGCACATGAGCATAACAGTAACCTTAGGTTTACTAGCTGGAAAGAGAAGTAGCATCTTTGCTGCTTTGGGAACCAATAGGATCTGCAGAAAAAGAAAAACCTCAGGTGACAATATAAGAGTAAAACATAAACCATAGCCCAAAGCCAGCTGATGTCTAAATCAAATTAAATTCAATTAAGTAATAGCTAATTACTAAAATCAACACTGTTAATGGCAAACTGTCTAGACCAGTTCAAAAGGTTGGCAAGTCAGATATGTGCTATGCTTTCCATCCTCAGGCCATATCAACTTGGTCTCACAATGTGTTCCCACATCTGTTGAGAAAGATTGCTTTCGCTTGACATCTACTACTTCAGTCAGACTGGAATACAAACACAGCAGGAAAACAACAAGCTCTTTCAGTCTGTTGTTGTTTGATCTGACTCTTGACTTTTTAAATATTTGCTCATGAGTGCATTAGCCTCAGTTGTCTGCTTTGCACTTGATCTTCTTGCTTGATGGAAACTTATCAAACCAAATCCCAGTGCCCATGCCGCTACATATGGGTACATCTGCTCTATGTGCCCTTCAAGTTTTTTTTAAAAAAAACAAAATTTAAAGGCACAGTTTGCAAACTCAGCCGGGCTTTCATAAAGATAAAAATTGGGTAGGCAAACACCAAAATTAACTGCAATGGAAAGCCAGATGTTTCACTTCATTGACACATCAGAGATTAACCTCCCAACTATTCCTCCTACAAAGAAGAAAAATACAGTGTAAAAGGAGAGAGGAAAGAAAGAAATATCATTTATCTATCTATATATTACTAAATATATAGTAATTCTTGTGTCTGTAAGCTTTAACTGAGTGCAACAGGGCAAAACCTTTTCAGCCAAGTTGAGTTAAATGAGCTAATTTATAGAATGCTGGAAGCCCCCATGATTCCTGAGAGAGTAGAATTTGGGGAAATTGTGATTGCTTCATTACTGCTAAGCTGCTGCTTCAACATCATAGCTATGCTGTCACATCAGCCATGGTCACGTGAGCCTCATTTTCAACATATCCAATAAAGCACCAGTCCCTCTGTGCTCACCATACACTATGTCCCACCTTCCCTGACAGTTACTGCCTGATGATGGGAGGGGAGGGGAGGGGAGGGGAGGAGTGGACATGAGAGGAGAGGAGAGGAGAGGAGAGGAAGGAAGGAAGGAAGGAAGGAAGGAAGGAAGGAAGGAAGGAAGGAAGGAAGGAAGGAAGGAAGGAAGGAAGGAAGGAAGGAAGGAAGGAAGGTTTCCAATGCTCATTGCCAGCCTCCCACAAGGAAACTCAGTGTGGAAACTGACAGGAAGTTGGAAGTTGCTTCTGCTCCTACTGCTATTTTGCCCCCTCTGTTGATTCTGTTTCTCTATTTAAGTAAGGAAATATCTCTAAAACAATGACCCAATTGGTTATCTAGTTTTAGTAGTATACTAAACTCTCATGTCTGTAAGCTTTAATGTTGACTAATCATAGGCAACAATTTTGGAACCAAGGTACTTCAAATAGGCAGGTTTATAGAATGTGTCTAAAATCCGGTACTCCTGTGGGTTTGAAATTTGACAAATTTGTGATACCTTCAATGCTGCTGCATCACCTGCCTGAGACTCAGTAGTGTCCAATCTTATCCTAGCCCTTTGGAGGCGTGGCCCCACACTGATGTGCAAGAGGGCCATTAGTGGCAGTCAAATTGGCAGGAAGTTGGAAGTTGCTCCCACTCCCACTGCTTTTTTCCCCACTTATGGGCATTTTGTTTCTCTGTTTAGGTAAGCAAATATCTCTGTAATAATGAACCAATATGTAACGGGTTGTCTACTACATTATAAATTTTACCTGCATTTTTCTCTATTTCTTAACTTTGAAGTTTATCATACCTGCCTAGTAGACATTGCCCTGAAAATTAAGGAGTCTGGTAGAATCTTTGCTGACTAAAACATTTCATTAAAAATCCTAAGCTTACATGAGCTGCCACTCACTTCATTAGATGGATGAAGTGGCTAAACTGTTATAGGATTTAAATTGGAGTGAAGTGAGAAGGGTTCACGCATCGGATGAAGTGTACAAAAGTTTGTGCTTTTTATGAAATGTTAATCAGACTCATCCTGATTTTTGCCACTATAGTCCAACATGACTCTCTTCCCACAATGAAGAATTATAAGGAAGGGACTGATAATCGTAGTATTGAGTTGGAGGAGGCAGTGCCAGTAAAGCTTTAAAGTTCTGCATATTTTATTTCACTTACCTCCCTACTCAAGATAAGTGCTATGAAATAAAACAAAAATTACATTGTTCTATAACTGTATCCCTGTTCCTCTCTCTTCAATATCCTCTTCCCCATTTATGAGACGAAACTGAAAATCAGAGCTGATTTTCTATTGGTTTAGCTATTCAAATTCCTCTCTTAAATATATGTTTATTTACAGTATCTGTAGCTCCCCATTTACAATGCCTTTGTTGAATTAAGAGACTTTAATTGGCCGCTGGGGATTACTTTTGCTCTGTTCCCAAATCCATTTACTAAAAATACTCAAAGAGACTAAGCTACTTATTTAGAAACTTGTTATTAAGCCATTACCAGCCATTAAGTTTTTCCTTACCATGTACCGTAATGTACCATATTCAGAATTCCACCACAATGCCTTTTTTGTTCCACCTTAAATCCAGCACAGTTCTCGAATAAATGCAAATAAGTGCTGTGCAAAACAGTTTCAGCTGCAGGGAAAAAAGAGCATTTCAGTTATAATCAGAAGCAGTGTTTTTTCTTTCCCTTGTGATAGCTCAAAATCTATCTACCACAGTGGTTCTCAACCTGTGGGTCGGGACCCCATTTGGGGTCGATCGACCATTTCATGGGGGTCGCCAAGCAAGGCTGTCCGCCATTTTTTTTGTCCGCCATTTTTTTTGTCCGCCATTTTTTCCCCTTTTCCGGTGGGTGCCTTACCTCCCTTGGGCTGGGCCAGCTGGTGGTCGGCCTGCTCCGTCTCTGCCGCTTGCCAGCTACGCCTCGGCCGGCACAGGGGGCGGAACCACGCATGTGCGGCGCTCCCAGGCAGGGAAAGTCCTCGACTTACGACCGGTTGGGTAGTCCTCGACTTACGATCGGTTTAGTCCTCGACTTACGACCGGTTGGGGTCGCGGCATTAAAAAGGTTGAGAACCACTGATCTACCAGAAGTTGTATCTGATGCCACAATAAGTAGAATGTGACATTCAAAGGTCACTGTGCATTACTTTTAGTTCTTTGTTTATACTGTGCAATATAGGAAAACTGGTCATCAACAAAGACTACAACCTACAGGTTCTGAATTCACAATTCATTGTAATCATTCTCTTTTAGTTTATTGGGGAAAAGCAATAACAGACTGATCCAGAGCCTGGCAAGCAGGGATCCATCTGCTGTCTGTCCAGAACTGTACCATTTCCCAGCTTTGAAATAGTACAGATAGAATAGTATCTTCCTGCCACATTCCCAGGTCAAGGCTGGTAGGCTTGAGAATTGTATAACAGTTATATAGACAAATGAATCTCATACTCAGCGCCCCACCTTATAGGACCAAAGTAGCCTAATATGGTCTCCACCTGCTCCAGAGTAGAAAAAAGACTGAGGAAAGTAACAAAAGTAGGAATATTTAAATATTTAAATATTTAAATATTATTTAAATATCCACACACAAGCCAGCATGCTTCTCAACAATCTTTCCCATGGAGGAGTTGCTTAGAGAGAAAGGGATTGGTAATTATGATTTGGGATTTGGCTGGTAAGGTCAATAATAATAATAATAATCTATATGCCTGGGTTTAAGCCTCTTGAAACTATGACATTTTTGTCTATTAAATTGTTTTTTTGCAGATCTTGGAGGTGCCACCATCAGATTAACTAGTAAAGGCCAAATGTGGCCATCTGCCTAGACAAAATTTCATTCTCCTGCTTTAAAAGGGAATCAGGGATGGGGTAAATTAGATATCTAGCATCATCATTATTATTATTATTATTGAACATCACAGAGTCAACCAGATGTTCAGACTGGGTTTGGCATTTTTATCTACTTATCGAGTCCTTACCAAGGACCTGGGGTAGGCAGATGTGGATGTTTAATGGTGTTATAGATATCGTCCCAGGATTGAAGCTGTTCCCAGTAAGGCTGCCTTTTGCAATTGACTGATGGTGAATTTGTCAATGCCAATAGTGTTCAAATGATGCTCCAGTTGTTTTGGGATTGCACCCAAAGCACCTATTACTATTGGTATTACGCTTGCTGGCCTTTGCCACAGTCATTCTATTTCTGTTTGTAGGTTTTTGTATTTTGTTATCTTCTCCAGTTTTTTCTCTTCTATTCTGTTTTCTCCAGGCACTGCCACATCCACTATCCAGACTTTTTTGTCTTTATTATTGACTGTTGTTGTTATTATTATTATTATTATTCCTTCAAGTCAATGTTGATTCCTGGCAACTGTTTGGACAAGTGCCTGCAGTTTTCTTGGCAAGATTTCAGAAGTGATTTGTCATTACCCTCTTCCTAGAGAGAATGACTGGCCCTAGGGCATCCAGCTGGCTTTGTTTATAAGGTGGAATTAGAACTCACAGCCTCCCAATTTTAAGCCTGATAAAGGAAGGAAGGATGGATGGATGGATGGAAGGGAGGGAGGGAGGGCAAACTTAATACAGGTAATTCTTGACTTACAGTATGACCGATCATTTAACAACCATTTGGAGTTATGATGGCCTCAGAAAAGATGCTTTATGGCCTGTAAAACACTTCCGGCCACCATAAATGTTACATTGCCCCCATGGTCACATGACTGTATTTCGGGGCTTTGCAACGAGCTCATATTTATGATTGATTGTAGCATCCAACATTAAAATGGCTGCAATTTATGACATTTTTTCCTGGTTTCTGGTGGATTTTTTTGCTGATTTCTGGAAATTTGGGAGAATGGCTTCATGCTTATGATCATGTGATTCATAAAAATGGTTGTACAATTGGGTCTGGTCATGTGAGTGCCTCAATTTATGACTGTCACAACCTACAACTAAAATTCAGTCGCAGTTGTAAGTTCAGGACCACTTGTAGGCCTTTATGGGAAGTTATTGCTGGCAGTATGCAAGACTAAATGACAAAAACTGATTTACAGCATTATATATGGATTTATATAGTTTATTTAAGAGCACTTTTGTTTTTACCAGCAGATTTACACTTTCTGCTTCTGCCAAGTCTCTCATTCATTCAAGTACCCCAGTAACAATTAATACATTTATTTGATCATTCTTAGCAGATTGTAGACTTGTAGCAATTTATTCTTAACAGACTAGGAGAAGCTGGAGACTTGATTTAATTAGGCAACTTGGTGATAAATCATAGAGTAGAATTTTATTTTAATGTGTTCCTTGTAGACCTGTCATCTCAGATAGCTTGAAGCAAATGAAATCCACTGAAACCTGCAAAGCTGGCAAAACAGAAACGTCAAGGCAAGTGGGGGTAAGTCAAAGCAAATAAAACCCTAATAGAGACAAACACTGGTAATGACAACCACAAATATTTCAACTCATAAAGCAACAGTTGTCTCTGATTTTAACATTCTTCCAATTAAATTATGGAATTGGTACTTCCAACTATGTTTTAACATTAAAAGATACTTGGCACATCCAGGGTAACCCCAGGAGTGCTTATGTCAGTTTTACCTATATAATCTGATACTTCTGAAGGACCTATCAGAATTGAATTTGTATCAATAATAATGAGGATATTACCCCCTTATAACACTACAATCCATCAACCTAAAATCTATCAAGACCTTCCACTGAATACCAAGCTCTTTAGCAATTCATTTCCTAAGATGGGGAGAAAAAGAATTCTCTGCCCCAAGTTTCACTCTATATATCTGTCATACCATTTTATTTCTAAATAAGAGAAAGAATCAGCATGGAATATGGCTGTCCACAGCTTCATTTCTCAAACTACAAGACTTCATTCATTATTTTATATGAAGGCAGATGATGCAGTAGTCAATCTGTGTCACTTTCTCAAGGCTCTCTTTCATATTAGAAATACGAATTATTTTCTACCAATCACAATTTTGAACTAAAAATAGAGACATATAAATGTTGCTTTTCGACATACTTTAGATATGGGCAACTTGAGGCTCTAGGATTGCACACAGTCCTTGGCACGACTACAAAAGATCAGGTCAGACTTCAATGAGACTAGCTACCTTTTCTTTTGTGTTTTGCTGAGAGTTTAAAAAGAGGGGGGGTTAGGGGAAAAAATGAAAGAAAGGAGGACACTCAAAAAGAACAGGAAAGCACAGATGTCTGGAAGAAAATGGAGGATCATTTTGCTACAGTTCACTACTTCAGTTGTGCCAACTATATGCTTTCCACCACAAACTATCCTGCCACCCTCTGCAGAAAAAAATTTTTTTTATCTGAACTATAGTACAACTGGCATATTTCTATAAAAGGTTATTCAGTTATCTGTCCTATTAAGAGGCCACAGTTGTAGACATGGCTCTTTGGAAGTAAGCGTTACTCTTCATTAGCATTACTTTTCATCATACTGTATATGGATTGCGGTGCTTATGCTCTTTTAATCTAGCTCTGTTTGAAGCTAAATTATCCAACCTATCAACATAATGAGATTTCATTCCACATCTTGTGGATACTCCAACGCTGGAGACCTTTAAGAGGAGATTGGACAACTGTTTGTCTGAAATGGTATAGGTTCGGCAAGTTCACACCAGTTCAGCAAAACCGGTAGCTATTTTTTTGTTGCCCAGGCCCAGAATGGACTTCTGGAAGCGGCATCCACACAGAGAACCGGTTTTTCCCATATTTGAATCCAACCACTGTATAGGTTTCCTGCTTGATCAGGGGGGCTGAACTAGAAGATCTCCAAGGTCCCTTCCAACTTCATTATTCTGTTATCTTTAGAAATCTGTGTGTCTGTCTATTATCTACTGTGTGAAGGATGTTGGATTTCGCCCAGGTAGAGCGGGAGCTGCGCTTCACCAAGTTCATGTCAGCATGTTCTCAGTTCAAGAGCAAGACTGAAATAACAAAAGTTGTAAAAATAAGTGTCCACATTATGGAGAGAAGTTTCCATGTTTTCCACTTTTCAAAATGAGGAAATGGATGAGTCCATGGCAAGCTGGCAGTCGGCCAATTGCTTTGGTATTATAGCTAAGCATCCTTTTCAATGGACCTGAATGCCCACATCATATACTAATAGGGACTAAGATGGTGACAGAGAAATATCTTCCTTTTAAATATATTCCTATATTTTGTTATTTTCAGAGAATGTCTTGGCATTTAAATATACTTCAGTTATTTATGTGGAACTTATAACTGCATGGTTTTAGATTGTGAAGGGGAGTGTCATGCCTCCGTCCGAGCCTGATTCTGAGGAAGACATGGAGTTCCCTGTTGAGGCCCAGGAGGGGGTGTCTGTGGCTTCGGAGGACTGTGGGGAGGAGCAGGCTGAGGCAGGCCAGGGCCCTTCAGGTTTGAAACAGGGAAGGCAGAGTTCAGGCGAGGAGCAAGGCCCCTCCCTACCTGATCCTAGAGCAAGGAGAGCAGAGAGGAGGAGGGAACAACGGAGGCAGGCTCACTTGCTCAGGAGGAGAGCATCCCGCCCCACTCCACAAGGCACAACTGGGGAGTAGGATTTAAGGAGATGCTGTGGGGTGGGGCATTTGCCGGGAACAAACGTGAAATCTTGAGATAGTGTGCTCTTGTAACCTGGACACTTTGTATTCTGGACCAGTTTGCTTCCTGCTGATCTCTCCTTGCAGTCTGCAGTGTGCAGTTCGCAGTTCACAGGCAAGCTGGCAGTTAAAAGGATTATATGTTTGCTTGTTATCTGTCTTGCTTTAAGAACAGTGTAAACTTCCCTGGCTGTTTTGTTTGAACTCGTGCCAGCATATGTGGGGGCTGTTGGGTGAACATTGGCAGTGATTAAAAAGACTATTGCTCTGGCCAACTGATTGCTTTGCCTCCGGGGCCCTGGGTCATCACAGGGAGATTTCTTGCATAAACCTTTTGGAATAATGGATTCTCAGAGTGCCTCCAGTGCCACCTATAAAAATTGTGACAATGCAGATCATGCAATTTCCCTCTGTAAAAAACCCATGATGCACTATTTTTTTATTTCCATGTGTAAATTGGCCCATACATTTTTATCTACTGACAAACACAGCATTGTTATGTTATGGATCAAAACTAGTTGAATCCTAATGGTGCCAATGGGGCAAAGCAAGTTTAAATTCTCATGATATGTCACATTCTATCTAAACATCTCAGAGATTTAAATAAAATTATCCAGGCTCACCTGATTAGAATTTCTATTAATTTCAGCCAGATATAAGTTTTCTTCCTTAATTAATATTATTCATC
This sequence comes from Protobothrops mucrosquamatus, assembly GCF_001527695.2. NCBI lineage: Eukaryota > Metazoa > Chordata > Lepidosauria > Squamata > Viperidae > Protobothrops > Protobothrops mucrosquamatus. Next base: position 22,796 of record NW_015387434.1, read on the forward strand.
AAAATTTAACAGTTTTCTACTTTCTAATTCCATAGATAGCGAAGTACTACCCACAACCTATCCAACACATTCCATGTTTATATAAACACAGTTCCAAATACCAGAAATCTAGTGAGCTCTCTGCAGGGCAGGGATGATTAGAAATATAAAACATCGAACTCTTGGCTTAACAACACCTCTGAGAGTAACGGCATGGATTGAAAAATAAAACTAAGCTAAATACTTTCCCTAACAACTCCCAGGCGGGTGCAGTGGTCTAGGAAAGTGTAATAATGAGATCAAATATAAATTACAATATGTAAAGTAAAAATTCAATATGCAAGTATGCATAATATAAAATATTAGCAATATGGCATCCTTGCTTAGACAAATATCCTGCAATATATGAGGAAGAACCAGATTCTAAGACAATCTTGTGCTCAAATAGCAGCACTCCAGATTTTCACCAACTGAAAGTTCTAGTCCTAGGGTCCTTCTCTTAGGAATCATTGTATTGTTCCAGAACCAGCTTTGGACCTATGAGACCTTTGTGTTGTCTTTATTGGCCTCTATAAAGGAGGCTATCTCTGACTCAACAACGATGTAGCTGAAATTATATTAAGGATAACCTTTCCATTTCTTGCAATGCTGAACTCTGCAAAGCTTGTTCTTACATTGTATCTGTCCTTGAAGGCTATTTGGACAGAATGTCAATATGTGAACACATTAATGAATTGAATACTTGGTAAGCAAACTGTGAACAGTTGACTTATAAAGGTGCATTGCCTACGGTAAACTATCTTCTCTTACAATGTGGAACAATGGGGATACATGAAGGTGTGCAATACTGAATTTGTTCAGAGCAGCAGATGAGATAAAACAGGTCACTGCTGAATACTGAGTGCATGCTTTAAAACAGAGGTGCTGTATGTGAAGGGGAGACTGTGAGTAGCTGGTGGTTTTGGAGGTGATTTGTAGTGTGTGTGTGTGTGTGTGTGTGTGTATACTGAAATGTAGAAAATAAACAAAAACTAGGAATGGAGGATTAAGTTTGTGAAAAATCTTAAACTAGGTATGTGCTCAAAAGCAGGCTGTCCAGGACTATTATTAAAATTAGGCATCAATCAGTTCTGACAGCTAAAATCATTTCTGCCCTGGATCTTCCTCTCCTCCTCCAGTTTAGAGCACAGGGAACACACTTGGATGGGGAGTGGGGGTGCAGTCCATCTCTCTCTTTGTTCCCACTTCCCCCAACAAAATGGCAGGCAGTTCCATGGGTCTATCATTGAGGAATAGGAGGAGGAGGAGAAAGAAGTGGCTTCACTGGGCTCTGTCAAGAGTCATAAGGGGGAGGAAACAATGAAAGCCTATTTTATATATAGAAAGAAGGATAATCCAATACTATTCAGGTTGTCTAGTACTCCTTACTATTACTATGACTATGATTATAACTGTGACTATGATTCTACTATGACAATGTAATCTCTCCTGGATTTCTTCTACTTTTTTTGGTCTGTCAATGGACAGATGTAGAACTCTTGCCTCTTTCCATACTGTACTGTCTAGGCCTCTACTGTATACTTATTTTTCCTGTGGATTCCCTGTTCACTCCTTATCCTCCCTCTCTGAAAGAAAAAGGTCTCATTTCTTTTGGCTACTGTTCTGTTTGCTGATGCCTGCAAGGTCCCCAAAACACACACATCTCCCTTCTCCTCCCACATCTGTGTCAGGGTTGCTATTTTATTGGTAATTCTCCCATGCTGATATTGGGGTAAAGATTCAAATGGGAACAAATGCAGCACAGAGACCTGCAATTTTGTCAAATGTACTCTCTTCCACAACAAATCCTGTATAAAAAGTTCATTTGACCAATGCTGTGTCTGGAAGAAGAGATCTCTATAGATATTGGGGCTGCTATTGTTTTTATTTTGATATTATACATCTTGGTCCCAGGGGAAAGGGGAGTTTCCTAGCATCAGAAGAAATTCCCCTTTTTTGGTCAGAAAACAGATGCTTCAAAAATTATACATCAATTGCCAACACTCTCTCTCTCAAAAATTAAAAAAAAAATCCTGCTTAACCTATAGTGAATGGTCAGGGAAACATTCTTTAAAAAGAGCCCTTCCTTGAGGGAGATGGGTGCTCTAGAAACATGAAATATGAATGCAAAATAAAAAATAGAGATTGTTGCAGATGTGGCTGGTAGAAATGTAATATCATCAGAAAAGGCAATGGTAACTTTGGGGAATTGGTTAAAAGGCAAAATGCAAAATTAAGATTTAAGAATCCCATTTTCCATCTTAAAAGCAAATGTAAAAATTCCTTGATTATTTTTTTTACAAGGGAGGGTATAAAACAGTGAGGTGGTGACTTTAGTTTCAGTTTCATCCTTTAACTTCTAATATCCTCTAAGTGTCCTTACTTCACCTGGGGTAGGAAAGGAGGGTGTATATGTGTGTGTTCAAGCCTATTCAAAAAGAACAGACAAATACAATTGGAGAACAAATTGGGTCACTCTACAGCAGGGGTGTCAAACTGCCAGCCCGCAGGCCGATTGCATCTTACAGAGGCCACGCCCACCCCAGATCCAGCAATGCAAAAAAAATCACGATACGTCGCGACATGTCATGTGACGCAGCGAGTTTGACACCCATGCTCTAGAGTTACAGGCATAGATATTATTTGGGATCACTCAAACTCTTTAAATAGTTCTCTAAAATTAAAGAGGTTGGCATATTTGCTGCTACCTCTCCTATCAATTTGTTATCTTATTCAGTAACTCATGGACCAACATACTTCCAACACACTCTACCAAATGAACCTGTTAATTGGACTTACCAGATATAGCCCAAGTAGTAATATCTCCCTACAAGCTTCTCCTTTGGGCTTCACTATCTTGTTAACAAACAGTCTCAATAGACATGTGCTGTAGGGAGTTCTACCAACAATGCACTGAACATGTTATCAAGAATTGCTAATCTTACTTTATCCAGTTCCTGAAAGAAAACAAACAGAACCATCTGAGCTTGTTTACATTCCCTCTCTCCTCAAAAGAAGACAGCCAAATGTTGCAGAGTTGCCTGTTATAATAAGAACTTTCTCTAATAGTTCTGAGAAGTTGACAGCTGCAAAGTATAAAAATGGTGTCTTCCAAGACTTGTCTGGAAATCTTGTACTTTGAAAATGGATTGCAAGTTAGAGATTTAAGTAAGACCTGGAGGAGAATGTACTGTATTAGACTGTATGTATAATAAGAAGACAGGGCATTTGACATGACCAAGAATTAACACAAATACCCACGTTTTGTTCAGGCCTGCAGTTTACAAGGGAGGTGCCATCTCCTTCATGCTCTCTGAAGTTTGGTAGTGAGAAAATCATTACCAGTTGGTGAAGGCTATTCTGAGACATCTCTGAATTTGCAAGTCCTTGTCAATCAGTGGACACTTGGTAGGAAATCAAGTTATTCTCCGTGATTCTAAAACAATACCTCCTTGTCTTTTGTTCACTGGGTGGTTGGGACCAGTGGGTCAACATATTCCTTTAGGTGACAATTTCATATTCCAGGGTGTTCATGTTTAATTATTTTGCATGCTGGCCTGCACAAATAGAATTCCAACCCCTTATCTGTCCTGTCTCCAGTCTCAGATGCTAATCTTGAATGTAAAATTACCGTACTCTTTTACATACTCCAAATAATATAAGTGAAATCTTTAATGATATGCCTTAACTTAGAGGATGTTGAATAAGGCAGAATGAAGCAGATATATGTCTCTTACCACAGAGTAGTAAGACTATATGTATGACTGTTAGCATTGGGATGAAAGGAAAAGGATTACTATGGCAGTTTGGAGACCAACTGTCACCTTGAAGAGAAAATAACAAAACATGGAGAGAAATAAAGAGAAACTATACAGTTAAAAGACTGTGAATTCCAGAGGCAAATAAATAAATAAAAGAATCAGCAAGGGCTTTTGGTGGAATGAATTGGATTGGGAGGAGGAGGAGGAGGAGGAGGAGGAGGAGGAGGAGGAGGAGGAGGTGGAGTGGGAGGCACTTGAGAAAAGCTTGAAAAAAGCTTGTGGATGCTCTCTCTTCAAAGAGTTTATATGGTGTGGATTTAAAAAGTCACAAAACATCATTTTCTGCAAGCTGTTGTTAATATAACAAATATTGTCTGAGGCTGAGTGCTAAACTCCCAGAATCAAAAACCATTCATTAATGTATAGATTTTGGCTCCAAATCCAATTTTCCTGGGAAAAAACTTTTTTCATTTCTTATCCACATCTGTGATGTTCAAAACACTGTAAAGGATTTTTTTTATTATAATTATAGTTATCACTTGCTATATCTCTATGACAATAATGACAATAGTCAGGAAATTCTTCTTCCAGTAGTTTTAAATTTTAAACATATGGAAGAGATTTTTCTGCATACAACCATATCGATTCACTCATTTTGAAATATCTGCCTATCCTGGCATATTGGAATTATTTTTGGGAAACTGCCTAATAAAATCACACAATCTCATTATTCCTATGCTGTCACTGCAAGAAGACAGGCAGAAGAACAAATAATCTGTCACTAGTGCAGAAAGATTACACACAAGCAACAAAAAGTCCATGACATTTCTAGGGAAAAAATAGTCTAAAGATGACCCAAGTTGATACTTTGTGAAAATACCCAGAGGAACTGAGTCTTTTGGATCTTAGGTCCCACTAATCTTAAAGTGCCTTTCAACTCTTTCTCTGGAATCTGCTATTCTCCCCACCTTGTTTGAACCTTTTTTAAAAGAGAGAGAACCCAGGGTGCTCTGTCATTTCAATTTCCTAAAAGGTTTCTGGATCCCAAAAGTCACTTATCACCAATATGTAAAATAAAAATGGAAGGAAGCTGTAGTCAAGCTATTGATTTGGAAATGCAATACTTGTCCAGAAAAATAATGATGGATATTTGGGGATATTTTGGTAATCAGAATGTTGCTAATATGATGAAGAAGCAGCTTGCACCCAATCTGATAATCACAGTTTTATAAATTGATGTTTTACATAACCAACCTCCCATGGCACAGCATCTACTAATAGCTCAGAATAATTGTTTCACTATCAAATCGTATCAATCCTATTTTTTACAAACAAGAGTGATAAGGCAGAACGTGGTCCCTAGTCACAATCAGAAACCTGGAATGAATTAAGAGTATTCCCTAAACCACCCCAGGTTCTTACATAGCACTAATTCCAGTGACTGAAGTATATCCAGCAGTCTCTGTATATAGGGAGTCCTCGGCCTATGACCACAATTAAGCCCAACATTTCTGTGGTTGAGTGAGACATTTGTTAAGTGAGTTTTGTCCCACTTTACGACCTTTCTTGCCTCAATTGTTAAGTGAATCACTGTAGTTGATAAGTTAGAAACCCGGTTAAGTGAATCTGGCTTCTCTATTGACTTTGCTTGTCAGAATGTCACAAAAGGTGATCACAAGACCTTGGGACACAGCAATGGTCATAAATATGAACCAGTTGCCAAACATTTGAATTCTGATCACATGATCATGGGAATGCTGCAAAGGTCTTAACTGTGAAAAACGGTCATAAGTCACTTTTTTTCAGAGCCGTCGTAACTTTGAATGGTCACTAAATAAACTGTTGTAAGTTGAAGACTACCTGTACTGTATTCTTATTGTGGACTGAATATTAAGTAATATCACAATGCTTTCCATATTCTCAAGAAGCCACTTATATTGAGACAAATGGGTGAAATACTAATTTATTCAAATGCTAACAATAAACATATGGCAATTCATGACTATCACTTATCCTCATCCTGTATCTGTTAGCCCCAATCTTTATATGTCCACTTCTACCTCATTCAGTCACTCATAGGTGCAATATGGAACTAAAGGGAATGTAAGTCAGATTGCTTTGCATAAATTGGGCTCTGAAGAATTTCAGCAAATGGGTATCCAATAACAAAGGTAAAAATCATAGGGTTTCCAGTAAGTCAAAATCTTGTATTTTGAGAATGTGTTACAAATATCACCCCTCTCAGCTTTACTTTACATTCCAAGCAAAGAATTAGAGCTATTTAAATGAGGTTATATTTTATTATTTTATATTTTTGTTTGCTTTCATTTTTTTAATAGAACACCCTTCTTTTTTTAATTTAAAGGGGGAAAAATGTATTTCCTGGCAAAAGCCATGCTTCTTAACAAATGCAGATCTTTTAAAACATAATCTGCTGAAAAAGAAAGTAATTCAAAAGTGACTATTGTAGACACTTATTGTATATAGAACTAGACTGATATGCATATTTCTCTTTTCCTTTACATTTTTGTTGAAAAAATATGGGGCTATTGAGCCAGAATTCATTAGTGGAAAAAAGGTTCACTCTTCTTCTTCTTACCCCTTCCCTCCCACCATCTCGGACAGGCTCATCAAAATGAGTGGTAGGAGCTACTGTAGGTTAGAAAAATCACTCCTCTTCTACTTAGTCATTCTCTGGTGAATTGGGAAATGACCTCTTTGACAGAAAGCCCTTCGTGAGGTAAAATAATCCTTAATGTCAGACAGAACTCAACTGCAATTAGCTAACAGCAGAGGGGGAAGAGAACCAACAGAAAATGGTTAATGAGAAGGTTTTTGCAACCAAGTAAGAAGTATGTTAGAGAATTGGCTGCCTGCCAAAATAACCGATGGGGAGAGTAGCCAGTCCAGGCTGCCATATTATAATCTTAGGTTTACTCTGTGAAAATGGAGAAGTAGTGTTTCATAATGAGATGTCAAAACTGAATCAAAAGCTTTAATTACCACTGATGTGAGTTGCACATTTTCTAAATTGAAATGTCCTACAAGGGTGAGCTACAAGGAGGACCAGCATTGTGTTTGAAAGCTGTTTGTAAAAACTAAAAAGCCTTGCTCTCCACAGACCTGGCAACAGCTAATGCACACTTTTCCAGCTACTCTGAAAGTTGAGCAGGTTTTCAAAGACAGAAAGCCAAAATGAAGGGAAAGCTTCTTCTTCTTTTTTGATGAAACTCAGAAGTGAACTATTTAAACCCTGTGTGTTTACCCCAATCGCATAACACCTATTCACCCTCTGAAAGCAACAACTGAATTACAGTATACTGCCAAATCCACTGCATGTCAACTTGGAAATAAATATTACAGAATTCAAGGAAACATATTCCTTGGTATGTTTATAGTTGTGGAAGGTATCTGTCTCTACTTATGTTTACCTATACAAGTTTCAAGCTAGGGGATAAATACACATTATATAAAGGTGCCAAGAATCTTTCCCCCTCCCTTTTAGGGAGAAGCAGAATTAGGAATGTGAATTTGGAACTGAAAACATATGACAAAGGTTGTATAAATATAAATCTTTTACTACCATGACTTCCTTTTCCCTGAAGAGAGAGAGAGAGAGAGAGAGAGAGAGAGAGAGAGAGAGAGAGAGAGAGAGAGAGAGAGAGAGAGAGAGAGAGAGAGAGAGAGAGAGAGAGAAAGAGATATGCCATTCAGAACTGTTTTAAAGACAAATTTGTAGAGGGTGGCACTGGCTAAAGTTATAGCCTAAATAGGAACCATTCAGGTCTATAGCAGATGTATGCCTCAGACCTCTTCTCTGTGGTATCCTCTGATACAAAGCTCAATTTCAAGGGTTCGAATGTGGTTTTCCTCCTATTTTTAGGAAGAAACTGCACATTCAGAATAGGCTTTCATTAATTTTTTAATTTTTATTTTAGAAACACAGAGGGAAAAGGCCGCAACTAGAAGAAAAGGAACATTCTGTGCTTGCTTAAATACTTGAGGCAGCCCTCTCCATTTTGTATTATTGTCCCACCTCCTGTCAGCTCTCCAAGGAAAATCAAATGTGGAAACCAAAGACACACATGCTAATACTACTTCTGTTATAAGGTTAAAGCCCTTCCCTTTTTCTTCATGAGGATATTTTCTGAGACACTTTCCCAAATTACTTTTCTGTCCCAGACTCAATTTTTATCTGACATTGTCTTAGTTGTGCTCTTTCTCCTGTTCTTCAATATTATTCCTTCTGTCCACTACATTTCCACTGCAACCCTCAACCTCCAAATTCTATATCTGTCCTCCAGTCATTAATATTGCCCACCTATTTTGTACAGCCTAGTTTTCTATTGGGTGCCACCCAACTGCAGGCTGAAGAGTTGGGATGGTAGTGGGATGGTAGTTTATGTATTCTGGCAGGCAATCTGCTGGCCAGAGTTCATTTATCTAGGTCTGATGCAAATATGAAGCCTAATGTGCAGCAATGGATGTGATTATAGCAGGAAAAATTTCACCTTCTTCTCCATGCACAGGAGTAATCTGTGTATGGGGCATCTCCTTAACCATTGGTTCATATTGTTATGTCCTAGGCCTGTGATTGACAGAGCAAGTGCAGGAAGCTGCAGTGAGACCCGGGCAGACCATGTGGCCTGCCCAGGCCAGATAGGCTGTCTCCAGCCTATTGAGCATGTGCAGAGCGGGAAAATACGTTGCATTTATTGGCTGATGCTGTTCCCTGCAGAAGGTATAAAAGGGGGCGGAGCCATTTTGTGTTGTTCTGTTAAAGCTGAAATAAAGAAGCATCTGTTGTGACTCCTGCCTCGTTTCAATGCCTTATCAATGCAAAGAACAGAACACATATGCCTGTTCAACTTAGTACAAATATTGAAAATGTCACCCATAAGAAGCTGGCAAAATGAACCTACAGTTGCTCAAGGGTTCAGGTGGCAATTGCAGTCACAGTATTCGGTGGGGCAAAGCCATAATTAGCCTAGGATTGAACTGGCATCTCATGAAGGATATAGCCTCTGCAGTATTGGACTTCCTTATTGGCGTCCATAACTTTCAAATATCAAATATCTTTTCAATCTTTTATGCTGAGGAAAAAAAGGAGAAGGACCTTTGGAGCTGTTCCATGCAATCTGAAAATCTGCAAAGGTGAAATCCTTTACAAAAGTATTAGCTGGCTCATTCAGGATGTTAAAACTTGAGGTCTGAACTTTCTGCCATTCAAGGAGCTTGAATAAATTCTGGCAATTTCAAGTTTTTGCATCTCTGAAATAACACAGCCTTCATTATTTTCTCCTTCACTGCTTCTGAGCAGGGAAAATTTAGGTCAGTGTTGAGGCTGAGTTACTGCTGATAACTGTCAACAAATAAATCTCTGCCCCATATTTCATTCTTTATGAAAAATAAATGAGCATAGGGCATGGAAATTGACAATCTTTCTGAAACAAAATCTGTTAGCAGGCCTATTTGCATTTCGAAATTACTTTTGAAGAAACAGTAATGGGCTTTCCACACCAAGGATGAGACATGGAGGACAGAATTAGAGCCTAGGCCATTGGAGTCTTTCCTGAACCCTTCATTCAATAACACTGTGAGCTCAGGGCCAATGTGCACTTAGTACATTACCCCATTAGTCAAAAGCAAATGTGTGAACTGATCTCATCTCAAACACTAGCTGAGTTTAAGAGCATTTAAGGGCATTCTATAACTTTTCATCTGCAATGATGTGTTTATCTTTATTTTTGATTTACCATTTGATGCAGCTGACAAGGTGATAGACATACATATTTGAAAATAGTTCTAGACCACTATAAAACTTAACATCCTTTTCAATGAGCCAGAAAAAAATTATATCAGACCAGCTGTTTTACTCCATCTTCTAAAACATTGTAAAGCCTTTCCTGCCTATATTCTTTCTTATATTGACACACACAAGGTACAAGAAATATATATATATATATATATATATATATATATATATATATATATATATATATATATATAAGTTGCATAGTTTCCTGTCTGAATATTTTTAATGCAGAAAAGAGTTTATATGAGGGTTATTTCCTGCTTTATTGGGATTATTTGTTTGTTTGTTTTGCATATATTGTCAACTTTGAAAAAGGCTTGGAAAAAAGAGACACAAAGCAATATTCTTTAGTTAGATCCATCTGGATGGTCAAACCATTCATTATAGGTTTAATACAGCTGAAATTAATCTTGTTTGAATCCTACTAATATCAGAGAGAAAATTAGATATATATTTATAAATGAGGATAGATAGATAGATAGACAGACAGACAGACAGACAGACAGACAGACAGACAGACAGACAGACAGACAGACAGACAGACAGACAGATACAGCACAAACATGTTAACTCAGCTTATTCTTTCTATCTTGAGTATAATGTAATTAAGCAAGGTTGAAATATCATCATTCATTTCCAATGTGCACTGGCGTGTCATTAATTGATATTAATCAGGAAATTGCCGTATAAATACAAAGACTATAGGGACCTATATATGGCTCATTACACTAATATAGCTTAAGAAATTGACTGAACTTTCATCTGCTATCCATGAACACTAAAATAATAACTGATTAAAATTCAACTAGTTACCTAAGGGTCCCTTTGCATGTTCTGATAAATAATGCCACACTGAGAAGACACAATTGGGCATCTTTCCTATATCCTATATTCCTATATTCAAAGAATTTAGTTTTGTGCAGAGTAAATGTATAAGCTCTCCTATCTCTATGAACAGTAATGCTGACGCACCCATTTGTATCATTTGTATATCCTCAGTAGCTATACAGAGCAGCATCATGTAATTGTTTTTAATTTCCCATAATGCCTTGGAGCATCACTACATTCGTTGTTCTACAGGGCTATGGGGAATTTAAAATGGTTACTCATAGCAAGTTCACACAGAAAACCTCTTGTAAATATATTGGATCTTGCTGGGATACCAAAGTCTCTTCAGCTACTCAAGCACACCCTTACGTCAGGTCTGCCTATAGCATGAAAAATGAGTCTAAGGATCAATCCTATCAATATTTTTATTAAACTATTGAGATCTCAGTACCACATGGGTGGATGAGTTCCATTTAGATTTGGAACTTCATAATTCATAGTTTACTTCTTAAACAGCATGGAAATTGACCAAAGTGAATTAAAAATAGGAATAGAGAAATTATATAGAAATGTATCTAGCCAATTCTATTCTTACAATTCTGTGTCTAATTCACCACCTTTTACATCCAGTTGATACTCTGGGATCTTTGAGGTTTATACAGGAAGTAGGATCCTTCCGGTCATTGTATCCAGATTATAAAACCTTAAATGATGAGTGCTTTAATGATGAAAGGGATACAGTCCTCTAGTTTTAGCCAAATGATGTCCCCTAAAATCTTCTGCACTAAAGGGATTGATGCCCCTTCCCCTCCCCTCATAATTTGAACACTGCTTCCCTCAAATGTTTGCTTGCTTTCTTCACTTCTGGTAAAACAGCAGGAAAGTTTTTGATTATTTCAGAAATATTTGTTTAACCAGAAGGCTCAAAGCCCAAAAGGCTACCACAAATTTTAACTTTGACCTTCAGAGCCTCTCTGCTGAATGTTTCCACTGAAATGTTATTTTAATATGGCAGAAGTGGAAAATATCAAATACTTGGGCAGTGAATAAATATTAATGTTAACAGATGTGAAGAAAAGAAAGCTAGAGAAAAAGAGGAAAATTCCTAAATAATAGGAGAGAAGAGACTTAGGACACTGATAGTCAAGTTTCTAAATGGAGGCACCTTCAGGAGAGCTTCTCCTGTGGCTCTGAGTTCATAGTGTGAATGGCAGTTCAACCAAGAGCCAGGCCCTAAGTTATTTAGGGCTTTACAAGTCAATGTTTTGAATATATTTTCAGAACCATTATATAATAAAAACTAAGTTATATGAACAGTACACTTCAGATGATCTTCTAGGTCCATCTTTGCTTATAATCTTCCTAGATAACAATTCCATTCTTGGGCTGAATCCTTTAAAAGGCTAAGGGTGATCTGATTCATCAGACTAACACATACATAGACTCCTTTACAATTATCCATTTCACACATTGTATTAGTTGCACAGCAGAAGAGAGCAAACTATTCCCCACCGCAGAAAGTCGATTATGATAAGATATAAAACACATTGAGATAAACAGATACAGTGGAAGAATGGTTGGCTATCTCTGGCAATGTTTGTAGTACAAAGACAGCCATTAAAAATCCATCTGCTTATCTTATATGATAGCTTCTTTAGCTACTCTAATGTTTTCAGTAGACTACAGTATCTTGTGGCTGCACATGGCTAAAATACACTTGATTCAAGTAGACCTTCTTGATGTGTTTGATCAAAGCTCTGGTTTATTGGCTTTGAAAACTCACAGTTGATCTTCCTCAATATCTCTAAACAGTTGCTCAAGGCATTGCATAAATGTAGCAGCTCAAGATGTTCAGCATGAAGCTTCAGTTTCTTTGAAGATAAAATTCTGCACTAACAAAAGAAACACTTTCCTCTTTTCTGAAGAGAAAAAATGGTTGCTTTCACAAATGCAAATAATAGATGTATTCATGGTTGTTGTTTAATATGTGCCATGCTCATCTTTATGCTAACTGAACATACAGTATGCATTTCAGTTTTAAAAAGAAAAGTCAATAGACATTTTCCTCTAGATCTTCACATTATAATATGAATCAACTGATTACTGTTTTTTCAGAATGCAAAATATTAAGATCAGTTTGCCCCTGCTGTGCTAATCAAAGACTTTCAAATTAGCATATATTTATTTGAATTGAAGATTTTCTGCTCAGGATATTACCTTTCCTGTCTTGAGGTTCAACTATTCCATAATTTGTTCCATGGACATGGATAGTATTTATGGCAGATATTGAAGAAAGGAAATGACAAGAACTGCCAGGTGTAGTAGTTAAGGGGTTAGCTTATAAACAGGAGACTGTGAATTCTAGGATAGATGGATGGAAAGAAAGAAAAGAAAAGAAAAGAAGAAAAGAAAGAAAGAAAGAAAGAAAGAAAGAAAGAAAGAAAGAAAGAAAGAAAGAAAGATATAGAGATTTATATATATACATGTGTGTGTGTGTATGTGTATGTGTATATATATGAGAGAGAGAGAGAGAGAGAGAGAGATGAAGAATAAAAATCTTAAGATTAAAAAAAAACCTTCAAGATCACCAGAAGGATACAGTGGATACAGTATTTTTCAAAGTCAAGTAAAATATAGGTGATTCATAATGATCACCATAAACTTTGCATAAAATCAATAAATATAGCTAATAGTGCAGAAGGACCCATATACTTGACCTTTTATCATATCATTAAGCCAATTCATACAAAACTGAAAACTACAGCTTCCTGTTATGAGTATATACTATGGTGAATTTTGTGTACCAGATTTCAATCCCCTCTCCTTCCCTTTCATCCAAAAGAATAAGAAATCATATTTTCAGTTTTAAATTGCACATATTTGCTACATGAAAGGTAGTCGTGATCCTCAGTCAGACNCCCTCTGGAACGAACTACCCCCCGAGATCCGGATGATTCCGGATCTCCTTACTTTCCGCCGCGCCCTCAAGACATGGCTTTTCCAGCAAGCGGGCCTGACCTAGGGAGGATTTTAGGTAGGGATGATTTTAAGAAAATTTTAATTGACACACAGCTTCGAATATTTGGCTTTTAATTTGGTTTTATGGGGGTTTTTTTTTTTGTTCTTTGATGTATTTTGTTTGTCTGTTTTAATATGCTGTGCACCGCCCTGAGTCCTATGGGAGAAGGGCGGTATATAAATTAAATTATTAAATTAAATTAAATTATTAAATTAAATTAAGTTATATGAACAGTACACTTCAGATGATCTTCTAGGTCCATCTTTGCTTATAATCTTCCTAGATAACAATTCCATTCTTGGGCTGAATCCTTTAAAAGGCTAAGGGTGATCTGATTCATCAGACTAACACATACATAGACTCCTTTACAATTATCCATTTCACACATTGTATTAGTTGCACAGCAGAAGAGAGCAAACTATTCCCCACCGCAGAAAGTCGATTATGATAAGATATAAAACACATCGAGATAAACAGATACAGTGGAAGAATGGTTGGCTATCTCTGGCAATGTTTGTAGTAAAAGACAGCCATTAAAAATCCATCTGCTTATCTTATATGATAGCTTCTTTAGCTACTCTAATGTTTTCAGAAGACTACAGTATCTTGGGGCTGCACATGGCTAAAATACACTTGATTCAAGTAGACCTTCTTGATGTGTTTGATCAAAGCTCTGGTTTATTGGCTTTGAAAACTCACAGTTGATCTTCCTCAATATCTCTAAACAGTTGCTCAAGGCATTGCATAAATGTAGCAGCTCAAGATGTTCAGCATGAAGCTTCAGTTTCTTTGAAGATAAAATTCTGCACTAACAAAAGAAAACACTTTCCTCTTTTCTGAAGAGAAAAAATGGTTGCTTTCACAAATGCAAATAATAGATGTATTCATGGTTGTTGTTTAATATGTGCCATGCTCATCTTTATGCTAACTGAACATACAGTATGCATTTCAGTTTTAAAAAGAAAAGTCAATAGACATTTTCCTCTAGATCTTCACATTATAATATGAATCAACTGATTACTGTTTTTTCAGAATGCAAAATATTAAGATCAGTTTGCCCCTGCTGTGCTAATCAAAGACTTTCAAATTAGCATATATTTATTTGAATTGAAGATTTTCTGCTCAGGATATTAGCTTTCCTGTCTTGAGGTTCAACTATTCCATAATTTGTTCCATGGACATGGATAGTATTTATGGCAGATATTGAAGAAAGGAAATGACAAGAACTGCCAGGTGTAGTAGTTAAGGGGTTAGCTTATAAACAGGAGACTGTGAATTCTAGGATAGATGGATGGAAAGAAAGAAAAGAAAAGAAAAGAAAAGAAAGAAAGAAAGAAAGAAAGAAAGAAAGAAAGAAAGAAAGAAAGAAAGAAAGAAAGAAAGAAAGATATAGAGATTTTATATATATACATGTGTGTGTGTGTATGTGTGTGTGTATATATATGAGAGAGAGAGAGAGATGAAGAATAAAAATCTTAAGATTAAAAAAAAACCTTCAAGATCACCAGAAGGATACAGTGGATACAGTATTTTTCAAAGTCAAGTAAAATATAGGTGATTCATAATGATCACCATAAACTTTGCATAAAATCAATAAATATAGCTAATAGTGCAGAAGGACCCATATACTTGACTTTTTATCATATCATTAAGCCAATTCATACAAAACTGAAAACTACAGCTTCCTGTTATGAGTATATACTATGGTGAATTTTGTGTACCAGATTTCAATCCCCTCTCCTTCCCTTTCATCCAAAAGAATAAGAAATCATATTTTCAGTTTTAAATTGCACATATTTGCTACATGAAAGGTAGTCGTGATCCTCAGTCAGACTCCAAAATTTGGGGTGAAAACATGACCTTTTTTGGATTGATCAATCTTGCTACCACCTCTTAGCACTGCCATCACCAGCTTACTGAATTCAGATGTATTCTTCCAGAACATTCAGCTGTTAGGAGTTTCCACTTAGAGCTCTCCAGGGTACTATCTGGAATATGAAATTTGTTTAGCATTGACTTGAATTTTATCTGTACTTTATGCTACCATGTTTCCCCAAAAATAAGACCTGCTCTTATATTGTTTTTGCCTCCAAAAGAGGCATTAGGTCTTATTTTCAGGGAATGTTTTATTTTTTTCACAGTCTCACCTCAGGATGGTGGCACCGACAGCCCTGTCCAGCAGGAACCCGTGTGGCCACCAGTGGCCAACTTCTTCTGTGGCTGCTCACCGCCACTCGCCCCTGGCCTCCGTTTTGCTGGTAGAGGCCTTCAGGAAAGCTGAGAACAGAGCTCCGGGTTGATGTGCGTGTCACCCTCCAGCCTCCGTTCTCGGCTGCAGAGGCCTTTTCTGAAGGTTTCTGCTGGCAAAACGGAGACCAGGGGGCGACGCACGCATCATCCAAGGGCTCCATTCTCAGATGCATAGACCTTTCCTGAAGGCTTCTGCCAGCAAAATGGAGGCCAGGGGCGACGCACGTGAGCGATGGCAAGTGGCTTCAGAAGTAGGCTGGCAGCAGCCACGCAGGCTGCTGCTGGATGGAGCTGTTGGAGCTATCATCATGAGGTGAGGCAGGTGTTGGGGCATGGGAGGCCTGGCTACAGTTGTCCTGAGGTAAGCGGGAGTGGGGCCTGTGGGGCAGCTCTACACCCCCCCACCTCTGCCCTAACTTGATTTTTAAATATGCATCTCGTCCCACCTCATGCAACCAGACAGTGAGATGCAGTGGGCAGGGTCTTAACTGATGCTTATTTGGGGTTAGGGCTTATGTTAGGCGCATGCATAAAAATCAAGCTAGGGCTTATTTTCGGGATAGGTCTTATTTTCAGGGAAACATGGTCTTTGCATTGGCTGCAATTTCAGCAAAATTTGTAATTCTTCTTACAACTGTTTTGTGAGGACTAAAAAGCATCTAACGTAACTTTTAACCTGGAACAGGCCAGACAGTAACAACAAAGTTTGACAAATCTGGAAATAAAAAGAGGATAATGTATATTAAAACACTCAACACAGATGTCACAAAGAACTGTGGCTAGCTTAACATTGAAAGTAGAAAGTAGAAAATTTTGATCCTGTCACATGCATATAAAAAGGGAGAGGAAGAGAAAACCTATATATCATGGTTTATTTTCAAAGTAGAAAATGACATTTTCCTATTATAGATGAATTATAGATGAATAGATCAGAGTCTTTCTCCCAAAGTCCATTTACAATTTATCAAGAATAAAGAAACATAACGTCTCATCCAAGACTTCATAAGAATTGCCTTAATTCTGAAGCTCTTAAATGGATCACTTCCTCACAAATGATTTACTTGCACCTTGTTTTCAACTCCTATTCCTGCACAAGATCACTAATATTAAAAAAACTACTTTGTATCATCATCATGGTTGTCCCACATCCATTTCTTGTTCCCCATTTCCATGAGTATGTTTGCAGTGGGCTCTGCAGAAATGTGTTTAAATGAATTCTCTGAAAATAATAAGAGCACCGAATCATTGGGCATTAGTATCCACGATCTGAGGTATTTATTTATTTCAGGTATGTATATATTTGAGGGAGCACAGTAAAAATGAGTATAACACATTTTTCATTATGCCTCCTGGTGCTGTGAGTGAGATTGCCAAAGGCCTTTTTCCAGCTCAGCTGCTCCCAACACTACCACCTCCTCCTTCTCTTGCCCATGATCGCTAAAAGAAGAAGCAAATGGTGCTTCAGTTTTGACAGTGCAATCAACTGTAAATATTCTTTTTTAATTACACACTAATGAAACTTCAGAAGATAAGGACTTGACCTTTACAGGATTCCCCACCAATCCAGAGAAAATGTTTCGCATGTTCATTAGTTCATTTGAGAGGAAGCTTGTAGAGCTTAAATGCCAATGGAGCTTCTGAAATATCAAGTTTACACAGCTGCTAAAGGAGGTCAACACTGATCTGTGACAGCAAAGTATAGAGTTTAACAGCAAAACAAAAATGGGGATCAAATTATCATCCCAGGGATTGATGAGCATGCCATTTGCCCTCTAGTTTGAACACTGGGTTTTCAAGAGGTGAGTAGTTCTGCACCAGAACAATTGCCATCACCTTTGGTGAATGTGATAGACTCTCAGACTTGGAAAGGATGGCAAAAGTCATCTGGCTGAACAGGGGATATTCTTTGAAACCGTTCTAATTATAATACCGGGAAAGCCAACTAAAAACCAGCAAAGAGGAATGCGTGTTTTTTCTCCTTCCCTTGACTCCCCTCTCTCAATTTCACAATCCTGTGAAGCAGACCAGTTAAAAGAGGTGATTTGCTCAAGATCACTCATTGTTAACTAACCAGATTTCATTCTGAATTCTTATCTAACTTTATACACATTGGCCCTCCGAATGTTCAAAATAATTTCTTTTATAACAAGCGGGTATTATGTTGATTTTGAAAAAATTAAGAAAATATATGAAATCAAGCTTAACTTTGCTTCATCCTGTGCTTTTTTAAAAAAACATATTTTCCTGTGCCTTTTTTCAGTGCATGGCATCTTATAAGCAATTGTCTCTAATACACATTTTTGCATATTGTTGTCATCCACTTGCATTGCTTTTTGTGCATTTTCCCTTAATATACATATTTCTGTACATGGTGCTTTGTTTGGGAAACCACATGCGAAAATTGAGAAAGTGTGAATAACAGAAGATGACTGTTTCATTTTGCAAAAAGGTTCAGGAACTGTGAATGAAGACAATTTGCATTAAAATGTGAATGGAATGGATTTCAGTGCCATTTCTAATTTTTACTGGCACTAACTTCTATTGAATGCACTACAGATCTGAAATTGGGAAACAATGGTTCCAGTTCATTTAAAGTCATGGTAACTTGGTGCTTTTGCTCCTTTCATTTTTACTATGGTTACCTTAACCATATTTAGAACAGAAACATCTGATCTATAAATAATGGAATATAAGCAATATTTTAGAAATCGCTCAAAACTCTAATGAGAGGTGAAGTTAGGTCTTTCTACTTTAATAACAATACTGTGGTAGGTTAGCATTGATTAGTATATCTCTTATGTATTTCCCTTTCCAAATATGCTACATTTTTGAACCTCCTCCAGGCTTTCTGTAAATAAAGTGTCTAAGGTCAGTTATTAGAGATGGAGTTGAGAAAGGAGGTACATGTTTCTGATTGATAGCTCCCGATTTCAATCAGGCAATGATCTGAATTCCTTTTTTACTTGCAATCACATCAGAGTGCTTTTGGATGAGATGCTGAAAGAATCTACCAGAAATTTTCAGGAAGTTCTCTCTTCTTTACATAATGACCCTCTTCATCACTATCAACACAGGTGTACCCTTTCTGTTGCTTCCTTCTTTATTTAAGTCCAACACTTCTCTAAAATCTCCAGACCTTTGTTATTCTTTACCTATTATGTATTCTAAGTTTGTTGTTTTGAGGTTTTTTTGCCTTTCCTTTATCCCATCACTTTTATCCTATTTTGTTTCTAGAAACATTTCATTTAATATCAAAATTACTAGTGGGTCTTGGCAAATGTTCTCCATTTTGTCTACCATTACTGAACCAATTCAGTCCACTAACTACTACACTACATAGACTGCACCTGCTTGTTTTTGTATGCTAATTATGAATGAATTATGA
The DNA here is from genome assembly GCF_001527695.2 of Protobothrops mucrosquamatus. Taxonomy (NCBI): domain Eukaryota; kingdom Metazoa; phylum Chordata; class Lepidosauria; order Squamata; family Viperidae; genus Protobothrops; species Protobothrops mucrosquamatus. The sequence continues at coordinate 41,872 of NW_015387434.1, forward strand.
ATAATCTGCCATAATTTAAACCTCATTTATTACCAAGTGTGTTGCAAAGGTCATCACACAGACCAAAGCAACACCCAGAATCCACAGTTCTTGCTCCATTTCCTTATGAAGACAAAGTGCGTTTTTAAACTCATTTAATGAAGTTACATTTATCATTTCAGAAGCTGCCTTTTATTTCCTCAGCTCTAATGGTGTCATTTCACAGTTAATGTCATTGAACATAGACCTTTCCCCTCCCTCTTTTTTTCCTTGAGTCATACTAACAGCTAAGTGAGATGAATGAAATCAATATTCTCCCCTTTGCAGGTGAAATGAGTTTAGCAGCCTATAATCGTAGTCTACCTTTCCTCCTCCTGTACTGTTTTCTGTCAGTGTGCTCAGCTTGGCATCTGAATGAACCTATCGATAGGAGATTTCAAACTACAATTCCCTCTCATGTAATGAGGACTCTCTGCCTTTGAACCTGAGGACTTTCACCTAGATCTGTTCACCTTTGTCCTCCCATAACATTAGAACATGTATGCAAGTTGATTGACATGATACATGAATGGTGAAACAGAAGCAGAGCTGCTCCATGAATTTGGATAACAAAATGTTTTCATGTATGAGAATAGAAAGCTTTTAACAAGAAAAATGTTCATTTTGCAGCTATTGTACTATATTCTACATGATAAGTGATGTTCTCACAAGGAGCATTAATTTACAGTAGCAGATGATCTGATGCTTAACAGAATTACAGCATAGTGGATAAGATTACTTAAATTAATACAGTGTTCATGCATAAAGATAAAATCTCCTGAAAATAACCCTGCCAGATCAGACCGAAGATCCAACTAGTTCACATAATACTCAATAATATGGTTGGCTTTGTTTTGACATAGCATGTTGTGTAAACCGATCATTGTAGGTTGTAAATCACCTTACATATATGTATAGATCTACATCAGTGGTGTCAAATTGGCAGCCCATGGGCCATATGTGTTATGCACAGGCCACGCCCATCCCGGCTCCACCAAGGCAAAAAACATTGTGATACGTCATGATATGTCATGTGACATGATCAAGTTTGACATCCATGCTCTGCATATACACATGCACTGGCTGAGGAACTGAGAAAGCATTGTTACTAACTATATCTTGAGTATCCATAAGCTGAGAAAGGAAACAAACAATTCTCTGTTTAAAATAAGTTCAAAAATTCAACCTTTTCTTTTTAGAGTAATTGTTGACTGAGTTCTTATTTAATTTATAATGTAAACCATCCTGAGTGTCTCTTGAAAAGCAGAATGTATTTTACCTGAATTTAAATGGTAAATAAATATCAAATCAGACATCCGTTCCTGGGAATTCTTTGTGAAGAATGCCAGCCCCTTATATGGCTTTGTCACAAAGAGCCTGAAGGTTAGAAAATATTATAATTTCAATATCACTTGATGAATTTTTAAAAGACCTTGAAAATTTTAAGCAACAAATATAAATCTCCTGCCAGGGTACACTCATATTGAAGCTATTCTTCATGGTGGTCATCTTTTGACTTAAGATAAGATCTGAATACTATCGTGGAAGAGCTAACTAATGAACAGATAGGTCAATAGGCACATTAATAATGCATTTGTTAATATTTTTGTTCTAGAACCCAAATTCCATGTATTTAAGACTATTGTAATAAGCTCTGTCAAAAATCAAAGGAAGTATTTTCTGTATTTTCTTTGTTTATATATTTATTCATTTTTATAGCCACCCATCTCAAACCAGTG
>NW_015387434.1:44025-47074 GCF_001527695.2 Protobothrops mucrosquamatus
GGGTGGAAACTGATCAAGGAGAGAAGCAACTTAGAACTAAGGAGAAACTTCCTGACAGTTAGAACAATTAACCAATGGAACAACCTGCCTCCAGAAGTGGTGAATGCTCCAACACTGGAAGTTTTTAAGAAGAGACTGGACAGCCGTTTGTCTGAAATGGTGTAGGGTTCCTGCCTGGGCAGGGGGTTGGACTCGATGAACTCCAAGGTCCCTTCCAACTTTATTATTATTATTATTATTATTAAAGTAAAGAATAAAAAAGAAAAGGAAAGAAATCAAAGAAAATTCAAAAAGTTCAAGAAAAGAAAAAAGTAAAAGTTTTTCTTGCAAGTCTTTTCTCTTCTTTCTTTCCCTTAGTTTCTTTTATCTTTTGTTGTTTTATTAAAACCTTTAATACAATTATTTGAAAAAAATAAAGGGCTGACCACAAAGTCTAATGGATATTATTCAGTCATTGATTGCTTTGGAGTCAAGTACTGTCAAGCAATCCCATTCTTCTTTGCTTTTCATGTCCTGAGTAATAAACAGTCAGATTTTCTGACTTAAAGTGTTTGATCTCAGTCCATCTCAATTCACTGATACTGAAGATGTGAATTTTTAATTGTGAAGCTATTTTTCAAAGCGCCTGAAGGCAGGACAAGAAGAGAAGCAACCTAGACCTAAGGAGAAACTTCCTGACAGTTAGAACAATTAACCAGTGGAACAACCTGCCTCCAGAAGCGGTGAATGTTTCATTTCATTGTGTTGATGCTTTCCCATGTTCATGCTTTCTCATGCTTTCTCATGCTCATGTTTCTTATGGTCCATGTTCCTACTGTAATTCTATATTTACAACTTCAGTTCTTCTTTTCCTGTATGGCAGCATCAGCAATTAAATATCCCAGATACTGATGAATATTTGTAGTTCAGGTGGAGGGTGAGGGTGGAGTTCATTCTCTGAGCTTGTGGGTTGCTTTCTGAATGTTTCATTACCAGGCTGGGTAATTTAGGGAATTCTGCTGCAGAATTTAAGGAAGAAGACCCATCACAAGACTCTCACCTGACATGATCCACCCATCACAAGACTACTGCCCTTATAAGCAGAAGAACACCAATACTAACATTCCCTAAATCCTCCTGAAGATGTTACCTAGCCTGGTAATGAAACATTTGGAAACCAACCACAAACTTGGAGAACGAACCTCCACTCTCATATCCCAGATGCTTTAATATAACCATCCCATAAATATTATTATAAGACAAGCTATCCTTAGCTCTTCCTCAGTATCATGTTGAGGACATCTGTAACCCGAGGATCCCATCATCCAGCACTGTACTGTCCATCTTCTTATATTTGCTATCCATGTGAGGTTCTTGATGGAAATGGTTTACCATCGCCTTCTGTCACTAAAGTGATCATCTGCCTTCAATATCTTCCTATATCTCTGCTGCCCAATATAGGTTCTTATTTGTTTTAGCTATGCATCTGGGAAGACTTTCATGCCTTGGATGACCTTGCTGGGATTACAATATATACTCTTGGCATAAACTCTTGAGTTATTCACACACTCACTCCCAGGAGTACCACCTCCACATCATAATGAGGTAATATAGCAGGACTTGGGAGGGCAGAATTGAAGACAATGGAATTCCTCTAAGCACTGATTGCTTTTTGTGAGAAGCAGAGACAGACAAAGCCTAGTTACATTTTAATGTCATTGCAATTCTCAAACATAAATGATATAACACTGGTATTATAAAACCAAGATAGCATGATTGGGTTGGATCAATGCAATTACTCTATAACACTTTGCTATCTAATTAACTATGTAGCCAAGGGATGCAAGTAGAAAGTCTGCATACATAGAAAAAAAAGTCATGTGAATCACGTTTGTGTGATCAAGCGCTTGGAGATAAAAGAATAAAGGGACAGAAATCGAAAGTGTCAAGAGCAACAATGTGCACTGCACTTGTCAGTGCCGAAGAAGAAAATCTATTGTACAACTGACAAGCAGCTAACTCCAATACAAGCTTTTGACAAGGCAAGTATGGTTGCATTAGGTTTCAGAATAGTATGGCATTTGTATCTCTAAAATACAATTCGGCTTTGACTTGGAAAATGGAATGGGGACAGGTTTTAGGGAAAAAAGAACTTTTTTTAATCACAATACAATTATATATGATATCAAACTTCCTGTCACCAAAACATCTATTTTCATTCATTTTCTCCCTGTCAGTTCAGAAATGTAACAGAATCCGCCTTATGAAAACCTAAGACTAGATTTCTTAGAGTAGCCCATTTAGCACAGTGTTTTGTTTCTCACCCTAGCCAATGCTTCTGAAATGTTCCAGCAAGAGATGGAATTATATCCCTTTCTTGCACTTCTTTGGAGGCCTGCTGCTCCAGAGCTAATGATGAATCTCTGAGGGGGATAGTCTTAGATAGATCATGAATTTGTTCGGTTCTCTTTTAATCCCATAGGAATTGGTAACCATCCTCAAATCTTGTTAATTGTTAATTTGGCAGAATAGTGCCAAAACTAAGGAAGGCTGGACTATGTAGCAAATTAATACATGGCATGAAATATAAGAGGAATGATATTTTCAAAAATCAGAAAGCTAGAATATAAGAAAATACAGCAACTTCTTGTAGAAGGCATAACGGAGATTCTGTAACTCTTGGCACTGACAAAACACCAGACCTAAGTAAAGAATTTAGCTCCAGTCTGCTATAGCATGACAGAGGGTGCCAGCAATTCTGAATGGCTCCAAGGCATTTCTCTGCTGCCACTGATCTTCTATATTGCTGCTCTGTTTATTCTTCTGAAATGCATGCAGAGCAATGCTGAGGCTTCTTAGGAATTCTTCATTGGAATGGACTGATTAAATACCTTCTTTTTCCCCTGTCCATGCTTCTGAACTTCCTGAATATATTTGGGAGAGAGCTGTGATCCAATTTAAATTTGAGATTCAGAGATAACAAGACAATTCCAGTTAAGCCTCACTGAAATTCAGAGACATATCAGTTTAATTCAAACCATGCTAAACTTCAACAATTTGATAAAAAAAA
>NW_015387434.1:49873-92385 GCF_001527695.2 Protobothrops mucrosquamatus
TGGATGTTTTTAAGAAGAGACTGGACAGCCATTTGTCCGAAATGGTATAGGGTTTCCTGCCTGAGCAGGGGGTTGGACTCGATGATCTCCAAGGTCTCTTCCAACTTTATTATTATTATTATTATTATTATTATTATTATTATTATTATTATTATTATTATTATTATTATTATTATTATTATTATTATTATTATTATTATTAAAAATAATTATATTACCGCATCACGAGGGCACAGTTCCTCTATGTGATATACTTAGAATGATTCTGTCCAATGATCAGTTTTCATTTTCATTGCTTCTTTTAAATGCTTCTGTCAGTTATGCAATTCACTTATTTATAATTATTATTCCAAATGATTTTTCATTTCTTCTCTGTATTCGATTTGTTGTTTTTTAATTATTTGGATATAGTGTTGCAGTTTTATACATCATCCTCTTTATCCCCGACTAACGAAAACTTAGCATGGAGGGGGAAAAAGGATCAAACGAGATTTTTCTTTTTCCTCCCATATTACAGGTAGTCCTCAGCTAAGAGCCACAACTGAGTCCAACATTTCCACTGCTGAACAAGACAGTTGTTAAGTGAGTTTTTGGCCCATTTTGCAACCTTTCTTGTCACAATTGTTAAGTGAATCACTGCAGTTGTTAAGTTAAGAACACAGCTGCTAAGTGAATGTACAGTAGCTTCACTTGTCACAAGGTCGCAAAAGGTGATCCTGGGATGCTGTAACCCTCATAAATACATGCCAGTTGCCCAGAGTCCAAATTGTGATCACATGACTATGGAGATGCTGCAACGGTCATATGTGTGAAAAATAGTCATAGGTCACTTTTTTTGTCAGTGCCACTGTAATTTTGAAAGGTCACTAAATAAATGATTATAAAGTCGAGGATTACCTGTAACCCATTTGAACTCATTCATTCAAATGAAAACTAGAGAGATTCAGGACCAATGAAAGGAGGTATTTTTTGTATATAGCACAAAATGTTGCCACCAGTTGCAGCAATGGATATCACTTTTGATTATTTTAAAAGGGAATGGACAAATTCATGGGGAATTGAGGCAACTACTACTTTGCTCACAGACCGCATGTCTTAAATACCAGTTGTTAGGGAGCATTATAGAAGAGGGCTATACCCTCCAATCCATGCTTGTGGCTTTTCATGGGTTAAGACAGAATAAGGGATTTCAAAAATGGCTTCTCCAGTGTACCATGTCCCTGTCATTTTTTTCTACAGGAATTTGAAGAGAGGCATTTTCCAGACCTGTCAATGACATATAAAGGGCTTGGAAATTGAACAGGTAATGATGCGTGTGCAAAATACAAGCTCTGCAATTAAGTAATGGGACTGCTAAGCGTCCACCACTTACAAATATCATGAATCAGCTCTACCACTCACAGTATGGCTTAGAAAACATTATAAAACTGATAGCATTGATCGGAGGGATTGTTAAAATCATTTCAATAGTCATTTATTTAAATTACATATGGTAGGAAAGTAGAGTGTCTGATTGGTTTAACTTTCTTTATATTTACAATGAATAATGCTGTAACCAGGAACTTAGAGCATTTTATAGCCATATTTATGATGCACTAGCATTGCAATAATAAATGTGCTGTAATCTAATGCAGGATTTGCGAGGTGTCAGTGAAGCCCCCAGCATCTGTTACCTAAATTATAGGTGATAATGTAGGATCTTCATCAACACTCAAATTCCTAAAATAAATCATTATTCTAGAAGTCATGATGACTGTTCGGTTTGAAGCAAATGATGAATGGTTGAGGAAAGATCTTTCACACAAATCTTAGGGGAAGGAATGAAAAACTTGTAGTTTTTCTTAAGTTGGGCTACAGACCACATCTCCTGTAGCCCTTGTCTAGGTGGCTGGGAGTCATGGGAGTTGGAGTCCAACATCTTGAGGCATAACAAATTTCCTACCAGTGTTCTCTGGACAAGAGAAATAGCTGTGCGATGAATTGGGAAGATTCAACATAACAGAAGGAGGTCCAAGGACACTGAAATGCTAATGAGCAGGGAACTGAAAGGAAAGGCAACTTGAAGGAAGAAGCTTCAAAGAAAAAATAAAGAATGAGAACCAGAATTCCCAGCACAGGATTTGGTACAAATGCCACAAAGTCTTTCATTGTTGCTGCATCAGAAAGTGCATTTCTACACACACAAAAAGGCATGCTCTAAATGCCTTTCCCTGATATCTTGTCTGTCAAATCTGAACCCCAGTGAGGTTGATGGAAGTTATAGAATTGATGCTTTCAAAACAAAAAGCAGGGGTTATAGCAAAAAATACTTGATAGACCTTAAAGCAATAAACCATTGTAATTAAGAGCACTGACCCTAGGAGAAAAGGGGTTGCTAGCAGGTAAATAATCTGCCAAGGTCTCGTTAAATAGAGAAGTTGAGGAAACGTCTGGAAAACAACATCAGTCAATGTTCCTCCAGTCAGATTTGTAAATGGCAGCTGCCTGCAGATGTATAAATGTGGTCTATTCTTTTTATTTTTTTAACTTCTCTTTGTTATTTACCTGCATTGCAGCTCATACATTTAATCTTGCACAAAGCCAAAGATTGGTGTTACATGAATAAGTTCTTATGTACTAATACCTGCAATTTACATCTTTTTTTCTCTTTTAGAAAACAAATAATTGGTTGCTGTGCAAATATCAGGAGAGGAATTTTTTTAAGGCACTCCTCAAAAGACATTGTAAACGTTCCACACCATTATTGGACCCCCAAGCAGGGCAGCCCCACATCAAGGCAACCCCTATTGTTCCCTCTTCTACTAAACCTTGAATAGAAATAGCATGCATCTCACAATAGCAGGGATGACTATTACCAAATGATCCATGAATCTGCTCTGTCAGGTGCCCAGGAGTTTATTGTTCATAGACAGCTTAATAGTCAAGGTCTCCTTTCTCATGGTTCCTCACCTTCAGTTGGGCAGATTTCATATGGAGGAAATCTGTACAACAGCCATCCAATAATACTACTCTTTCCAATCAGAAGGACTAATCCTAACTTCCTTGGATGCAGAAACTCCTAAATTCATTTTACGGCAATTTCAGCTCAAAGTAATTCAAGTAGAAAGAGCTCTTCCCATGAAATTGGAAAGTCATCGCCAGAGCTCACAAAGCATTGGGACAATATGTGCGACAAAGATATTTTCATCTATTAATTGGTACCCAAATAAAGTAGAATCATACCAGCTTTTCATTTTCTAGAATTGAATAATGAGGTCTAGTGTTTTCAAGATAGAAAACCAGTGGTAGCTTGTTCAGATGGGATGGCAGACCCCAGATGCAGCCTCTTATAGCTTATAGCATGTTCAAACATTGAATTCTACTAGTGGGAAAGTTTGCAGTGGAAGATCTGAGGAAGAATAGTTTGAACAATGGGACTGTAGAGCATCAGAAACCATTATTTTGAAAGACCACAGCAATCTGATTCTGAGAAAGGCGAAGGACTGGGAAGCAACTGAAGACTCATATAAAGGGAGAAGCTCATTTGTGCACATTCACCAGAAATTGCAGATCTGAGGCAGAACAAACCCAATTTTTCTCTCTGAGGTGAAGAAAAAGAAGCTGCCTTTCCACCATTCCCATAAAGCAAATGAAGGGAAAATTGAACCGTGCTTCAACTTTCACAAAAGGACAGTATCTCCCACTACATGAGAAGAGCAGGCACACGGATATACACAGGCACACACAGAACCATCCATATGCGGTCTAAGATTATTGCTTCTACTTGGTCTGGTAGGATCAATTTAACTTCCAAGCTTTATCTCATTTCCCCCAAGCCTCAGGAATAACAGAAGTGGGGAGGAGCAGAACAAGTTTCAATGGGAACGAAAAGGCTTGTGGTGTCAGTTGTCTTATCACCAATTTCGCTGAATATTAGGATACACTTATGTCACATTAAATTCTGACTATTCATTGTTCATCCTGAATGGGCTCTTAGGTTATTTTCACCAAATGTTTTCCTCTTGTTTTGCAATCGCTTCCCAATCCATTGCAATTTAAATCATGAATTTAATCTCTTATGGACTAGCTTCAACTAGGTTTGCCCTGCTATACTTCAAGGTTTGAGCCTATCAGTTTTCAAAGGACTTAAGCCATACTTTGCATTTATATTTGATCACTAGCCTACCATTGCACATAGTCTTTTTTTTTTTTTTTACAATTTTTGGATTGTTTGCTAGAACTTCTGGTTTCATATTTCTCCCTCTGTGTTACACATATAAAACAAATGTTTATATACTATGCCAAATATTTTCCTTTATAATGTATTTTCCAAATTTTTCAAGGATATATCTATGCAGATTGCAGAATATTAGAAAATGGTTCGATTGCAGTATAAAGCTACCATGTGTGATTTCTTTTAGATTCTTTAGATAAAATGATTTTCTATAGATTAATTACCTCTCTAAAGTTTTCATAGTATCTTATTGTTTTAAATTTCATCAATTTTTACCAGTAGCTGATTATACTGTTTGGGAAACATCAAGATTGTAGTTCAATGCATCTGATGGCATCAAGTTCCAAAGAATAGCCTTAAATATTTGCAAGATGAAATTTAGCAATTGTATATAAGGAGTACTGTTAAATATTTGTGATTTCTCTAGTGATTAGTAGAATACAGTTTGTGATTAGCCCAATACATTTTGTTTGTCCATAGAGACACTGACAAAATGAAGACACATGAAATTTTCCTTCAACAGCTTTGACATTGTGATTCCTTTCTTACCAGCAAAATTTATGCAGTCATGTGAAGTTCTTGGCCAGATAATCACATTTTCTCACAGACTATCGTTGTGCCCTGATAAATGCTAAATTGGTTCAATGTATGTCTCTCTGCTTGTCAGAAATGCCATTTTTGCCTATTTTAAGGGCCTTTTTGTAACTGATAAAGAGAGGAAATGTTACGGATGCATGCAACAGCATGACATTTTCCTAATAAGCATAGGCATCTTCTCCAATGAATATTGATCTCCCCCGCGGGAAGCTGGCAGTATACTCGCTTTCCCTTTTGTTTTGGGGCCAATTTACACCATAGCCTGAATTGCTGGCTGTCAACTCAGAAGCTGCTTCTGTCCTTGCTTATCTTCCATTCATGAACACTTCACTCATATTGTAGAAAGGCCAACCTATTTGCAATTCTTGTCACCTTGGGAAAAAATATTCTGGAAATTCTTAAAACAGCAACGCAAAAGAGAGGAAAGCTCCATGCCTATTTCCCTTCTGTTTTTCCCATTTCCGAAGTATACACCCCTTCTTTTTCTAAAGTAGAGATGGATGCAGAAAGAACAATGGAGGCTGGATAGACAGAAGGGTTCTCTCCTCCCTACTCTTCCTGTTCCTCTCTGTCACTGAGCATACAGCAGGATTCAAACATTAGTGGCCCTTGGGGCTTATGGATTCTCCAAGGGCTTCTATAACAGTGTATCTATTATGCCTTCAAAGTCCCTTAGCTGCTGTTATCCTTACTTGTTTGCAGGCAACATGACTTTCTAACAAAATGTATACATTGATTACATTTCTTCCAACCAATCTATTGGGAACTGATCTGCATTCTCCAAATGTCAATCCTGGTTAAAGATTGTCACATTTTCTCCTATGATCTGAAATTACAAAGTTTAAGCCTACTTTGACCCCTGAACAAATGAATCATGTGTGGAGAAAGCTTTAACATTTAATCCTTCTTTGTAGCCACAGCTGTATAAATCACCAGTTCCTTTGATCTTATTTGGTACTTATTGGTAAGATGTAGAGAAAAACCAGTGAGAAATTTGATAAATTATATTGACAAGACAAGGATCTTTATCTCATCCTAGATCCGTTCTTTTGCCTTTAACTAAATAAATGTGACACTTATTCTTATGTATCCCTCTTCTTCTGTTTCCTCAAGGAAATACTTAGCCCAGTTGTGTGCATTTTTCATTGTGTACTTCCTTTGTCTTAATCAGTACTGATTCTTTTAATCACTTCCTGTATTTCTTTCTCATAGAAGCTAGATATCCTGGGAATACAGTATTATATCTATTTGTTTTTAGCAGATATCTACTATGTCTTGAACATTTGGCAATCTAATACAGATTAAGACAAAATAAAGGGATTTAAGATTCTCTAATTACACTGAAGGCTGTTGGTCTGGCACGAATCCAGTTCAAGCTCTCTGGAAATGACCTTATACAGCTGTTTTGGTTGTTTGTCTCTATAGTATAGAACTTGGAATTTGACAGGGAAAGGCTGCATTTAAACATCATGCTGAATTCTGCTTTAGTTTAGTTTCTCTCAATGCAATCCTCTCCAGGTTGTTTTCAAACAACAGAGGTATGTTAAACCAAGTATGAGCTTAATATACTGTACCTAATTTATTACTTATTTTAGTTTTAAAAAGACAAGAAAATTATTTGGATCTGTTTCCTTTTCCCAATCCTTTCTTCCCTTTTCTTCCAAGTCTTGCCTGCAGATGATAACAAAGATGGATTTTTTTTTCTTTATATCCTGTGTCAAGTGTTTAGATTACTACAAATACTAAACCAATCCATCACTTGTATGCACTATGGCAGTTTATTTTTGCAGCAATAAAAAAAAGTCAAGGAGTTGGTTACTTTGCTTTTCCAATGGAGCTGCTTCACAAACAACCTGACAGATAGCTCAGCAAATGGAGACTTTCCCCTTCTATGCCAGAGGCACTGAAGCTCATCGTGCAGGTCTCTTGACAGGAGGTGGAGAATTCAATAGTGAGAAATTCTAAGAACAGCCCAAAAAAAAAAAGCTCACATTGGGTCTTCAAATTTCTAGCTGAAGGTACACCTCACTTAATAGATCTGCCATGCCATCATCAAAAGAACAGTTTGCATTCCAGAGTTGTGGGTGCTCCATCACTGGAGGTCTTCAAGAAAATATTTGACAGCCATTTGTCCAGGAGTTCTCCTACCTTAGGCAGGGCATTGGAGTAGAAGACCTCCAAGGTCCCTTGCAGTCCTATGATTCGATGGTTCCTCTATCTTTGTAACCCTGCTTCTTAATTAGAACTGTGCTACAGCAAATTTAGCATACTAAAAAGCAGAGACATCACCCTGCCAACAAAAGTGTGTATAGTCAAGGCCATGGTTTTCTCAGTTGCAATGTATGGATATGAAAGTTGGACCATAAGAAAGGCTGAGCGACAAGGAATTGAGGCCTTTGAACTATGGTGCTGGAGAAGACTCCTGCGAGTCCCTTGGACTGCAAACCGGTCAGTCCTAGAAGAAATCAACCCCGACTGCTCTTTAGAAGGCCAGATCCTGAAGTTGAAACTCAAATACTTTGGCCACCTAATGAGAAGAAAGGACTCACTGGAGAAGGGCCTAATGCTGGGAAAGATTGAGGGCAATAGAAGAAGGGGACGACAGAGAATGAGGTGGCTGGATGGAGTCATTGAAGCAGTAGGCGTGAACTTAAATGGACTCCAGAAGATGGTAGAGGACAGGAAGACCTGGCAGAACGTTGTTCATGGGGTCGTGATGGGTCGGACACGACTTCGCAATTAACAACAACAACAACAACAAATTTTGTCTGCTACAGCCAAGAATTCCAAGGCATGCAATCTCCATCACCACCATTCAGGTAATATGGCTCTAGGTGGATTAATATGAAACTCAAGATCTTAAAATTTAAAATCTTAGGTCAACAAAGTCAGGCCCCATGCATGGACAATAATCATGGCTGAAGTCCACTTTTTTTTCCTCAAGACTTTAAGCCTGAAAAAGCATGTCAGGTGTTAAGGATCTGTCTCTGAGCAAAATATAAAATCCTTCCCTAGTATATCTTTTAATAATTAATTTAACATAATGTTTCTTTGAAGAAACATTCCATGTGACAAAGCAACGTAATTCCTTCCTTTTAATTCAAGCAATGGTTGAGTCTATGCATCTTCCTTGTGGAATTTCACAAATGCAGCATAGGGTTAATCTTCATGGAAGCAACCAAATACAAAAATAGGAAACAACATACTTTATCCAACAATTATCCATATACAATATAGTTTATACCCTAGGCTTGTTGCTTCAGGAAATTCTTGATGAGAGCAGCTGATTCTCCTCAAGAAATTCTTTCTTCTCTCACCAATCAGGAGTTGTTGGTTGGGTTTTTAGAGTCATCTTTATTTTTCAATATGTGATGGAAGCAAACAAAATTGGATTTCAAATGTGGCGGTGGGTAGCTAGAAAAAAGACTTAATTTTTTTTTGTTTTTTTTTAAAAAAGCTCTTTGACCAACTTTCTTTAACAAATTTGGCAAATGCTCCAAGCCTACACCCAGCACTCTAAAGACCTTGCCAAAAACAAAATGAAATTGCAGAGCATAAGAAATGTGCCACAATCAGCATTCAGCTTCAAACATGCTGCCGCTGAGCTGAACACTGTAATTACAATTACAACTCTGTGATGCCTTGTGTATAAATTATTCAAATTAAACCACATAGATTATTCAAATTTTATCTGCAAGAAACACTTCTTCAACAAACAAAAAAGAAGAAAAGAAAATCCCAGCTAACAATCACATACAGTGTGTTGCTTTTTTCTACAAAATGCCAAGCCATAAAAAGGTTTCAGCTAAAGAACAGTTTGGTTTTAGACCCAGCCATTGCGACATGAAAAGAATGGGCTTATTTCAAGTTGACTTAATCATGCCGTATATTCATGGTTTTCAGCTTCAGAGCACTGATTGGCAATACCTGGCCATTCAGAAGAGAAACAATTTTATAACAAGAATGCTGGAAGGCCAAGAACTGAGCTCTTAATTCAGCAGCACATTTCTTTCTGCAAATTTTATCATTATCAGTTCTTCTCCTAAGAAATGTAGCATCAAAACATCTAACTGCTTGGCCTAGACATGATTAGTTCCGCACTATTCTTTACAATTTTATTTTAAAACGGTCACTGGGTTTCAAAATACCGTTCTTCCTTCTGAACACCCCCTCCAGACAAATCCTATTTAGCAGAAGCTGACAAATTCATTGGAAGTTTTCATAAAGAAAGAAAGCTGGGTTAATTTATGCTTTCTCTAAAAGCTCAATTGTTACGATTTCTGCAAACATCATATGTCAATGATAAAACTGTCTTTGTTATAAATTCACTAGCCAGCATCCATTCAATCTAATAGTTCAACTGAAACTCAAGCATCTCTACTGCTAATATTTTGTATACAAATTTACCTGCAAGGGAGAGAGAACATCCAGCTGTGCATGTGAAAAAGGATGAGAGTATTGCTTGGAAACAACCATTATATATAAGTTATTTTCTGGAGTCATTTATTTATATATCTCAATGGCATAAAATCATTCCCCACTTCTTCCACTAGTTGCAGATTTATTTTAAGATAAAACCGTCCAAAATGGCAAAGCGACCAATTTAATTCATGATGACAAAGATAGCTTGGCAGACAGATCTACTAATGTATAGTGAAAACAGAAACCAACATGGTTGTTCTCTACAGAATAGAATAGAATAGAATAGAATAATCTTTATTGTCATTGTGTAACTCACAATGAAATTAAGTGCTGTCCACAGTGCATACTACACACAAGTAAAAACCACAAATAAGAACATACATTATATACACATATCCTTCACATTCTATTCACCATTGCACTGCCCCTAATATTGCACTTCAATGTTGCACTATACAGTGGTATTTAATACAGCTCTGTGATAAAAACTATTTTTCAGCCTATTTGTCTTTGTTTTTATTATCCTGTACCATCTTCCAGATGGTAATAGTTCAAAAAAAAGAATGTCCGGGATGAGATGAGTCTTTAAGAATATAAAGTCTTTAAGATTAGACCTGTGATGACCTGCCAAGCAAAACAAAAACAAGATAAGCCTCTCGCCAGTCATCTGGTGAAGTCTGCTAGATGTGTTTTGATAACCTTCCATTTTTACCTCTCAGGTAGGCTACAAAAATACAGATTCAATGCCTTGTATCTCTAGTTGAAAACTCCTTAAAACAGAATTGGAGGAAACTAGAGCCCTTTGATTCTGGATTACAACATCCATGGGTTTTAGTTCCTGAAGGACGTTGGTGAGAGCAGGAGACTCCAGGTGTTTACTGTTATAATGAGTTTCTAAGGCTTCTTTGTTTTTGGCTACAAAGTGATGTCCATAGATTAGGCAAGGGGAAAAATCTGCTTGCATCAAACCATTGTATGTAGTACGCAAGAGGTGGTGCTTGCATCTTGAAACACCACACATTTTGCCAAAAAGCTCAGCTTATTGCAGATGCCCCAGTGGTCTCACCTGAATATCTCAAATTATTAGTGGTTCACTTTGCAGTTTGGATTCCAACTGTTATGTCTTCCAATCCTGCCATTCTTATAATATATTCATTGTGTTCAGTTAAACAGTTATAAGCACAAGATACATTATTTCCCTTCCTGAGTCTGAACCATTCTGTTTCTCCAATTCTGTCAGTAACTTCTTATTTTTTATACACCTTCCTTGGAAAAAGAATCAGATGGAATGATTTGCACAGTAAAACAAATTAAGCCAAACCCTCTTCCACAACGTCCCAGACTCTGGTTACAAATGTTGTATATTTTTTCTTCTGCTATACTCGGATTCTGAAAAGTGTTTAACTAGGAAAGGTTGCACTCACTCATCACATTCAGCCATTATTTATTCAATGGGCCACTTTTATTGTCCATGTTTTGAATTTATTTCAAATGTTTTATCTGGCATTCCATTACACAACTCATATAAAGAATTAATTGAAACAAATATTTCCAGATAACTGTCAAAAAGAAAAGAGAAAATGTGAGGTTCAAAGATTCATAGAAGAGTTAGTAAGAGTTAGAAGGTACTTTCAAGGTCATCTCATTGAAGGCTTTGTCAATTATACAGCATCCCCAATAGATTTACTTATCAAATTTATACATGACCATATAGACTCTATTAAATACGGTTGATGCTAACTACATAACATCAATGTTCAAATGTGATAATTAGGGTTGTGAGATGACACTAATGACAGGCAAATGGTAAAACACATTTTTGTCATGGGGTAAATAATGATTTAATTCATACTTAATGCTAAGCCATAATGTGATTGGTTTGTTTTGGTCTCAGTATATGTGACTCTGGCTATAATAGCTTAGCATTGTTTGAATCAGAGCATTGGGATTTTTAATTAACATAGTTAAAATATTTTGATAAAGAAGTACAAGTGAATCAAACCTATGAGTATCTAACCTGGGTTCCACATTCTTCAATTTTCATGTTGCTTTTAGTGTTAAGGTCAACCTGTTTTCTCAAACGAAAGGAGCATATTCATGTTCCAATCCATCAAGAAAGGACAAGATGGAAGAAATGAGAGTTACACAATCCGCACACATCCTCCAAACAGCCCTAGAATCAGCTATGCGGGGGGGAAATGGAGCAATGTATTAGGGGAAACAACTCAATGAATTTTGGCATGGCAGCTCCCAGACTTTCCAGATGCCATTCTTTTCCCAATAAAGTTAAAGATGTAAAAGACTGACAGGGATCTTCAGCAGATATATATGGACCTAATTGTCTTAGGAGTTAATGGAATATATCCCTGAAAAATATATATAATATTACAACCTGGGCAATATTATTGATAACCTGGTCGGTTGCAATCACTACTGAAAGCTAATCTCAGCACTTGCTAATGATATGCTTTATTGAAATACATTCTTGAAAACTGAACTATCTCTTGCTCTTGACTACATCCCAAGAAGTTACCTATTTTAGTAAACAACAATAAAACCCTGTCATCAAAATTTTTCTTTCTTTTTTATAGGAAGATACTTCATTTTGGTCAAGTTTCCTCTGTCTTCCTTAGCAGCACCACAGGAAGGATTTGTTTAGATGTTCAAGAATCTCCCATCCTTAGCTGTTTCTCATCCAAAAATCCACGTGCAGTTTTTTTTTTTAAAAAAACAAACAAACGGGTTTCATTCTGTCTCCCTAAAAAAAAAGAAACTTCTTTTATAGTTATTAGTTTGTCTTATTGGAGGACTTCGACCGAGAGGAAGGTCAGAATTGTCTCTTAAAATCTTTTTATAGATCGAGATAAGTTCGTTGACCGTATTTCACATTTCTTTTTTCAACACACTTGCACCAACTTCGTCTTATGTCATTTGCGTCACCAGGTTGCTTTGAGTGCTGCAGCACGATAGCATTTCTTCTAACACAGGGAAATCACTGATGTTCATCTATAATTAATGGACCATAATATAAAGTTGCTTAATGATTTCTGCAAATCCCCATAAGGAAGGGAATCAGCCCAATATGCACTTCCTAGAATTATGTACAAGTCAAAAGGCAATTATCATTGGGTTGCACAAATTTTTCCACACCATCTTTATTCTTGCTGTTTTAATTATCAACATAAAAAGCGGCAAAAATTCCTAGTAAAAGGGTTTCAGTGTCAGCCAGATTCTGGAAAGCCATCAGACCCAATGCCCAGACCCAATAGGTGAGGATCTGTCTCCTCTCCTACATCGCTCACTTTACTCCCCTCCTGCCTCTTAATTCAGGTAGAGAAGCCAAGTAAGCAACAATCAAAAGCTTATTCCTTTTTCTTACTACTCTGGCTTCATGGTGTCCCCTCTTAGTAGCTGCCTTGCAATATTGATTTCTGGATGCTCTTTGTCCAGGCTTCCTCAAAGATAGGAAATTAAGTCAGGGTCATACTTTAGCATGTTAATGGTGCTCTTCTGATGGAAGAGACCTGATAGCATGATAGGGTGATGTATGTATGTATGTTTTTTGCCTGTCCTTTAAAAGGTCCCAGCCAGCATCTATGGTTCTTCTAATAGCCATGAAGCATATTGGCTAACTTTGAGTCATTAATTATCTGTCACCATTACTACTTGTCAGGACTATCATTGGGATAGAAAAGTTGCAGATGCTCTTAGGCAGGAGAGGCCAGTGTGCCACCTTGATGATAGTTCTGACAAATAGTAACAGTAAAAAATGATGACTATTCATAGCGGATCAGAAATGAGGAGGTGATAAGCCGCCTGGGAAAGCCAAGGGAAATCATCAAAACAATTAAAAAACGAAAATTAGAATATTTCGGACATGTGATGCGACACCCAGAAAAATATGGCATACTCCATTTAATCCTCCATGGAAAGATTGAAGGCAAACGAGGTCCAGGCAGAAGAAGAACATCGTGGCTTCAAAATCTAAGGGACTGGTTTGGACAAAACTCAGCAGCACTTTTTCGTGCGGCTGCTGATAAAAACAGGATCGCCAACATGATTGCCCGATAGTGGACATGGCACAAGAAGAAGAAGAATATTCATAGTGGAATGAAAAGTGGGAGCTGGATCTTCCTAATCCAAATGCATCTCCAAATCATCCCAGCCGAGGGCATGGAAACATTGCCATGGAAATGGTAAGCATATAAATAATTGCAATAGTAAAAACTGGAACAACCTAAAAAAGGAAAGACTAGAGAGAAAGAGTTAAAAAGTGCAAAAGAAAAGAAAAAGTAGAGAAAGGGAAGCAAGAAAGATGCAAATATAGTAAAGAAAAATATTTATATTTCATATTTTTTAATCATCCATCTCCCTCAGAGAAGTGATTTCCAACCTTCATCACCATACACAATTTAAGTAACTTTTCACCTCTTCTTAATTTATAAACAATGATCTTCCCATCTCTTATCTATAAACAAATCCATAAAGCATCATTATTTCAGTCTTGATGTTAACAAAAGTTTATTAAGGGTTTCGAGAAATAAAATGCATCTATTTTAACCTTGACCAAATAGGCCAACTTTATTTACTTCTAACAATCTTTAGTCCATTTAGGTAATTTCATTTCTTTTTTATCTCTTCTCACAAGATTCATCCAAGCTTTAACAAACCTCTTTTGTAAATCCAATATAAAAGAATTATCCAGGTCATTCTTTTGGTTTATTATTTGTAATTCCCTTTTGATTTTTAAAGCACCAACCAATTTCTTTTGCAAGTCCAATGAAACATCATTCAGATAGCCTTTCATTTGTAGATCCACTTTCAGTGTCAGTTCGATCTCTGGCTTATCAGAAAAAACTTATTCTTCTTCTGCCATTTCTTCCAAGATATTTTTGGGATATAGTCTATCCATAGAAGCAAACATCTCTATTGATATTAACTTCCAATTTCATTTTCCAAAAGTATCCTTCAGTATTTCCAGTGTTATTATATTTTGCATCATTCTGAAAAATGGTTAATATGTAATTTCTAAATGCAATTAGAAAATGAAGTATTTAAACATTTTAATGACATGACTATAATTTGAGCAAAATTAGCTATTCCCTCATTTCACAGTACTCTAAACCCAACCAAAACCCCTATGTTGTGGTCTTACCATGAGGAGCAACTCCCTGGAACACTTATGGATAATCTTTTGTTCTCTTTTTGTCTGGAGAGGTTCAAATAGCTAGTCTACACACCAGCTCTTTGTACTTCACTATGATTGTCAGCACTGCTATTCTTGGAGCTATTTTCAATCCACCATTTCTTCCTCCAGAAATCCAAAATAAAACTTTAGTTTTAACAAAAACTCTATTTTAAAAAATAAATATTCACATCTCCTTTAAACTGTGTCTGCAGCTCTCCAAGAGAGTCACATCTCACAGTTTGGTAATCTGCAATATTGATCAAGCATAAACCAGGAACAATTCTACCTAGCCAGAAAAATTTGAAAGATAAAGTCTCCTTCAGATTAAATCATAACTCTTGATGACTTCACATGTGCTGATAACATTAATAGCTTGCCATGGCCTTGTTCCAGGTTTTTTAGCCTAGCTTACTGTCCTGGTATTCTTTTGTGGTGTCCCACTAAATATTGGCCAGATCTGACCCTAGTTAGCTTTTCAAGATCAACCAAGATTGACAAGGTGCTTTATGGATCAGAGGTAGATAATCTTTTGACAGCTTCTTGACTTGTTTACATTTTCACATATCTGGGTCCTTCAATAATACAGCAGATAGAATTTGGTGAAAAGTGTTTGAGAATCAGTGGAAAATATTATTTTATTTAAAATAAAATAATAAACCTATTTGGGCTTTTTGAACATCTCTCAGTTCACAATAAGAAGAATTTTAAAGGAAAAAAAAACAGTTCGAGATGATTCTAGGGGCCAAGAAAAGGGTTCAAGAAGCTGCATACACTGAAAGCATTTCAGCAACATTCTATTTATTTTGGAATCCTGGCCAATAAGTTGTGGAACTTTAACTTAATATTTCTATGAGCTCTATGGAGAACAAAAGGGGCAGAAAAGGAGAATGAGATAAATTGAGGGTGAAAATCAGAGGCCAACTGTTTGTGCTGAATGGCAAATCAAGTCCACCATAAAGCAGTCCCTAATAGTGGCACAAATAACTGAAAGCAGGGAGCATCAAATGAGAACAGAAATTAGAACTAGACCAGGGATAAAACTCATCCATCAGTTGCTGAGTAATGGCCACACAGCTAATTGGAATTCTGCTCATTTAATCCTTTTTTTCAGAACCACACTAGGACTGTTTAATAGAAACAATTATAAAATGCAAATACCAAAGAGCTGCAAATACTATGTAGGCAATTTATAATTTCCTGAAAGAAACGCTGGGCACTTTGCACAAACACTGTTCTTGATGTCCATCTTCCTCTCCATTGATTTTGGATTAGGTAAACTACTCGCATGGACATGGCACAAAAGAGCTTCAATCCATGACTGAACTGCAGAGCCCAAAACGTAAAGCAAGCTTAGCCCATTTGAATGGAACATCAGGATACAATGAAAGAGAAGCACAAGAAGCCTTTTAAAATATCTGCAAAGCTTTTGATTTCACCTCCAGTTTTATCGGTGGATGAACAGAGGGCTGTAGCTGAATTCCCAGGATGGCTCCTTTATGTTCATTCAATAGCGGATGATAGTTAGGGATTAACCAGGGCGGAAGAAAAAGAAATGACACACAGGAGGGCCTGGCAAACTCCCAGATGTTGGAGTTTGGGTTCTCGGGCCTACTACCTCCCCCCCCCAAACTACACTAAGCATCCAACCAGTTTCTCAGTTACCTTACAAGAGAAGAAGGGCATTGTTTAAATTTCCATTTCTTCCCTCCATTGCTTTATACACTGAAAACAAGGATCAGCATATTTTCCCTCCTAATTGGAGGGGGTGTGAAATCTTCCTAAAAGGAAGGAAGAGTCCACTGGACAAAATGCCAGCACAAACTTATCTGTTCTACTGAAACCAACACAGTTTATAATGCCCTCATAACCCCCCAAACTGCTTTAGCCTAAGGCAGACCATTCATTTATCTAACTCACAGTTGTTAACACTGGATGGAAATTGCTCTCAATGCATTTCAAGCAAGATTTTTTTTTTCTACAATTTTCAGGGATTGGACCTGGGACTTTTGGCAAACAGAACATGTGCTTTATGGTTCAGCCCCAGTTGCTCGTGTCTCCATTTGCTCTGTTCCTGTCCATGCATCTTTCTTTTTCAGATTCCTTGCAGTTTAATAATCAGGACAGAATAAATATGGAAAGCACACTGCAGTAAACAGCCTTTTCTCCCTGTAAGAGCATGCTACAACTTAATCCTGTAGCAGCCCACTATACACATTCTTTGGAAACAGTTGGACTAGTCAGTGTGTCATTTCTCACCATCATTGTGTGAGTAATTTGAAGAGAGCTATTGCCAATTAGGATTCAACCTCCTTCTGTAGTATCACTTTCGACTAGCTATTTATAATTACATATCCCATTCATCCTTCCAGATAACATCTATTCAACACTTCCGTTAGCTGGTTCAACTTTCCTTATTTATTTATTTATTTATGCTAAGCAAGTACAAAACGAGACAAGAATCGTGTCCCTTTAAAAGTTTTTGCTTTCCTTGGCATGGTGCAGTGGAGAAATGAAAGCTGCACCTGCCGAAACTCTCTCTCCAAAGAATATGATGGAAAACAGTATCTGCTGACTCTGGCTATGACAATCTCACTCCCTACTCCTTCGTCTCCTGAATCTTCTTGCATCTAGGAAGAAAGCCTATTTGTGATGTTGTGTTCAAATGCAAACATAGTACTTTTGATACATTTATTTATTTATTTATTTATTATTTAGCATATGGTGAGGTTACATTTGCCACGAGATCACAATGTTAATGCAGAATAGTAGTTTGGCTGCCTAAGATTGCTTGCACTGTTTGGTTCAATCTTGTGTGCTTTCCAAGATGCACCACAGAGAAAGAGAGAGAGAGAGTTCCAAACCAGAAAGAAAGATAAGCGGTTTTCTGGGGCCCTCTCCCTCCTCAAAGCCACCTTGCACACAGCCAGCAGGATTCTAACCGTACAAAGTGCCAACTCGTCTCCCCACCAAAATGGTACTTATTTATCTACTCGCATAGAACATACTTTTAAACTGATAGGTGGGCAGAAACTGAGGCAAATGACGGGAGCTCAGCCTGCCACACAGTGCTAGGACTCAAACCACTGGAGCAAAGACAATCTCCAACATTATTTAGCCACTGAGCCATCACGCCTCTAACAAATCAGAATTTATAATAACATGGAACGTTATACATTTCATACATGCAAATAATCCTCTTCAGACTTTTTCACTAAGTATGAGAAAGTTGGATAAGAAAAGGCATAGTGGGGCACAGCCATTATGAGTGCAACAGATCTTACAACTTAGGTGCTTTACTGTGTTTATCTCCAACACATTTTCTGCATATCAGAACAAAAGCCAAAAGCTCAATAATATTTTCACTATCTACAGATCTACATTCCAGTCTGTAGACTTTCATGGTGCTATTAAAAAAAACTTGCTCTCAAGATATAGTTTCTCCACGGGCCATCCATCATCTATAGATTTCAGACTTTCTATTTTAGCAGTAATTCCCCAGTGATAATGAGACTGTATTCAATGCACTATTCTTCAAAAGTGCAAATATTCTACTTTATGCCTGCAAACTGGGTTTCTCTAGACAGCTGCAGGCAGGCAACAATGAGTTCTGTGATTCATTAAACATGATTTCAACCAAAAAAACATGGAAATCACTCAGGTACCTCTTGATCATTTTGAACATAAAGATGATGGATGGTTCAGCGCCTCAGCAAAGAGACAGATGACAACCAGATTCACAAGCTGCAGAACAACCACACATTGAATGAGAGCCAAAGCAGCTGAGAATAGTAGACAACATGTCACAATGGGAAACTGGCATTAGTAAATGGGAATATTTATGATGAGCTATTGAGAAAGAGTTTATCTTAATACCCTGCCAAGCCTTCCACTCACACAGCTGTATGGGTTTATCCCTTGTCTGTCTTTATAAAAGTGCAATGGCTTGAATATCCTCTCTGATTATTTCTCCCTCTTTAAGGATTAATAACATAGCAAAGCAGGCAGCAGATGAATTTTTCCTAAAGCAAGAGGAAACTATTTTACTAATTATGTTAGTTTTGCAAATGAACAGTTTCTTTAAAAATTTACAAATGCAAAGGAGGATAGATAGATAGATAGATAGATAGATAGATAGATAGATAGATAGATAGATAGATAGATAGATAGATAGATAGATAGAGATCAGCTGTCATATTTCATTTCAAACTGCCTTAGAGAATATTGAGATCTGAATGATAAAACAGCATTGGTGGCAAAGAGGCAGCACTGACACCATGAGAATCTCAAAGCAGCTACAGAAAGCAGAATCTTCTGCTCAATCCAGAATAATAGCAGTGGTACCGATCTTTTGTATCAGCTTTAATGATTTGGCTTGACAGCTTGATAGCTAGACCTATCATTAGAGAGCAGATGCTGAAGGATGAGAGATGATGACAAATGCAAAGACAGGCTTTGTGCATCACCTGCCCTGGCCAGAGCTGTTACATTTAGGTTCAAGCAAGAATGCCAGAAGATCATCAGTTGGAAGGGACCCTTTGACATACAACCATTAAGTCCAACCCCTGTTCAGTGTAAGAATCCAAATTAAAGTATGCCTGACAGAGAGCTGTCCAGTTTTTGCTTAAACCCATCCAGCAAAAGGGAACTCACCAACTTCCTTAGTAATTAGTTGCACCATTGAATTGCTGCCTATCATTAGGGAAATTTTCCTAATTTTCAGTGAAAATCTGCCTCCCTGTATTTAAGACCATATCTTGGGTCCTGCACTCAGGGATGATAAAGAATAGGTCTTGACCTGATGTCCTTTTGATGCATTTGAAAAGAGCTTTGATATCTCCTCAAGGTATATATTTCCATTTCTTTCACTCTCCCTTCGTGTAACCAAGTTCCTAGTTTCCTGTTCCAATTATTAGTCTGAATTCTTTTCAAAGAGCAGCATCAAGAGCTGGACACAACCCATGAGGCAGGGTCAAGCCAATGCAAAATAGAACTGGTCTCTTATTTTGTATCATTTACATGTATATATGTATTGATGCCACTGCAGCTTGTTTCTGCAAGTTGAAAATCATTTGACTTGGGCAACAAAAATCCTTTAAAAACACTAGAGATATTACTCTGGTTTTACTTCTCAAAGCTTCATAATAGATAATGGATCCTCACTGAAGGGCAGATTTCCATGCAAAAGGAAGTCAGGAACCATTCCAATCATACACCGAAAAGGTTTTCCTATAAGGAAACCCTGGAATAGAAAAAAGATGAATTCCTGGACATTCCTAAGAAATCCAACATGATCTTTGTAACAAATTTCTCCCTATGGAAGAGATATGAAATATGCATTATTAGTACAAACACATCTCTAGTGAATGGCTAGAGACAAATTTTTGTTATTCATTTTTATCATAGATTCCATGAAGTAGGTTTTGCTAAAGGATGGGAACTAAACCAAGGTCATCAAATTAGTCTCATGATTGGAAATGCTAATCTAGGTTTCATTAATACAAGGCCAGCATTATAACACTTGCTATACAGTTTTCAAATTGTAGAAATTAGTAATAGTTGCTCTTGGATATTAGGAATGAATTTTCTATGCTATCAAGGCTTGAAGGTGCTATAAAAGTTATCTTCTGAAAAAAGCCTGGGTGTTTAGGTGCAAAACAACTGGGAGCAACATGCATGTGCCTCAGGACATGTGTGAAGAGATTGCCAGCTTGGTGTAGTGAATAAGGCACCAGGCTAGAAGGTGAGTATTAACCCTGCCTTAAGCACAAAGTCAGCTGGTGGACTTTGGGCCCATCTGTCAGCCCTGGGAAGGAGGCAAGGGCAACTCACTTCTGAAAAACCTTGAAAAGAAAACTGCAGGGACTTATCTAGGAAGTTGCCAGGAATCAATGCTGATTCAAAGGAGCACACATGTGCACATACACAAACACACACAGACACAAGTGTGTGAATATTTAAATCATTTATCCATTTCTTTACATTGCGTACATGAGCATCTAGCAAAAAGCTCACTTAATGTTTTCCTTGAAGACCTCTGTGCATATCTACTTTAAGTATCACTAAAAAAAACCCTCCTGCATTACACAGATAATTTTGCTTGGAAGAGCAGATGAGAAGATCGTTTTGTGCATCCCTTCCTTGGAAAGGACTCATTAGTCAAAGACCATGAAGTGGCGGAAGAGCCTGAGCCTCAGACTAATGCTCCCCTTCATTTATTCATCCCTATGCCTCTTTCTTCCCACTTCAATTATGCACTTTCTGTTTTTGTTCAGTGAATTGACACAGTGATGTGGACATAAGGAAATGTATGTTTCTTCTTCCTTATATGCACAGATAAGAAAGGAAGGAAGGAAGGAAGGAAGGAAGGAAGGAAGGAAGGAAGGAAGGAAGGAAGGAAGGAAGGAAGGAAGGAAGGAAGGAAGGAAGGAAGGAAGGAAGGAAATGGATGACAGATGAGTAAAGACTTTATTCAGAAATATATTTCGCAACATGAACGTTAATGTGAATTTATTAACAGAAATAAATAGAGCACTTATACGATATAATTTGCTTCATGCAAAGGAAAAAGATCTGTTCAGTTCATGTACAAAACACAATATTTCATCCTCTTTTTCTCTGAATGCATTTGATAAGTAATAGAGTCAGACAGTTGTTGAGCTGTGCTGGTTACAACTACAGCAGGGAAATGGGCTCAGATAATGACAAAGACATGTGGCTTTAATTGATCCAATTGAAACTGCTACTCTCAAGGTACAGGTAACCACTTCAAGAATTGTTTGATTTTTCTTTAAATTTAAGAACTTCTGGTTTTTCTTCATTCTTCGCAATATTTCACAAGGATCACTTAGCATTTTCCCCCTCCTTTCCCCATCACCAACATAGGAAAAATCTTAATAGATGCTCCAATTGCAATTCTGAACATGCTTTCTAGCCAGGAAATCGCACTTTGTTAATTCAATAGAAATTCTTTCTCAGTAAATATGACTTTAGCTTTCCTAAGGAATTTTTGAGTTTGCATACAAAATCAAGGACCTTTAGTAGCAGACTCTTGGTAAAACGTCACATACTTCATTCAGTTTGTGCCTTACCTATGTATGCTTCTAGTTTCTGGAGTCTCTGAGGCTATTGGATAAAATTATCATTATTTAAAAATGAACAGCTCGTTGATCTCAAGATAATTAGAATGCAAACTGTAAGAAAAGGAAATGACCTTTTGGTGACCTAATTCACCAACATTTGATTTAACATAGCCTGTGAAGTGCTGAGTAATTACTCAGCATGTAGAAGGAAGTAAAGGTCCCATTTATAGCAAGACCAATTTAAGAAAAGAGTGGGTATAAATACAGAAGTCATTAATATATTTTCTATAGCACCAGTATTTAATTGAGCCATTATACTACATGCTCCCTACATGTTCAGACAAGAATTCTTTTGCCAGTATTTTTTCCAAGTGCAAAAGTGGCCAACTGAAAGTGTACTTTCCCCAATTTTTGCTTCTAGCTTTGTGTCCTTTTTAATTGGAAGGGGGAAAATGACATTTTGAGCTGAGGTCACTGCATTGTTTTTAGTTAAAGATAATTCTGTACTGCAGATGTTAATAGGCCATTATTCTGAAATGTTGTGAATTCTCCCTCTATTCTGCAATGTGTAAGAAAATCATGTTGTTGTGCCTATTACTTGAGAATGTATTGCTTTCAAAATCATTCCAAGATCACCTAAAGAAATGACTAACTGAAGAACAATCACTTAGATGATCCCATGAGATCTAATTGCAAGTGTGCACGTGAAGATGACCAGACTTCAACTAAACCAAACATCAGGTATTTTTGAGATTTGTGCTACATGTTGCAAAATCTCTGCTTTATTCTATGATCAACTACTAGAGAAGCTTAACCACCCAAGAGGATGCCTGTAAAGTTTTGCAAGCTTGTAAACCTGGTGTAAGAGAGGGAGCTGCTCATTTTACTCACTCAATAAATATGATTCTCTTCTTGTCTAGCTGTTAAATTATATCAGATGGGCTGCCTGGAACTGAACAAAGTGAGAAAATAAACAGTGAATGTGATGACAGAGACACTTTATAGAAACAAAACATGGATGGGAAGAGAGATATTTTTTCCCAATAGTTTTTTTCCCAATAATTCATCCTACTCTCAAATCATTCTTAGAATCAAACTCCTAAAGACCATTTGCACATTAGCTATATGGCAGTGACTTTAACAGAATAACAGAGTTGGAAGGGACCTCCTGATCAACCCCTATACCATTTCAGACAAATGGTTGCCAATCTCTTTAAAACAACCATCCACAACTTCTAAAGGCAAGTCATCCCATTGATTAATTGTTCTAGCTGTCGAGAAATTTCCCCTTACTTCTAGGAAGGTAAAAAGGAAGGACTTTGTATCACCACAGCAATAACTATCATATGTTGTAATTTGCACATGGCCAAGGCTTTCTCCATCACCGACAAAGGGGAACCTTTTAAACCTTGAGATCACAGCAGAAGAAGTCCTTGTTTGTCAACCAGAGTTGGGACTGGCAACTCAGTGGTTAAATGAAGCAGTCACTAAGTGGAGTCAAAACCATGCTTACGACCTTACTTCAGCCTCACTTTGCTTTACAGATCTGCAAAAGTCATAAATGCAAGGATTGGTCATAAAGGTGTTTCTTCAGTACTGCTATAACTGCAAACAGTCACTAAAGGAGGCAGCTACTATATAAGGACTACCTGTATTTGTTGTTGGAAGTGGTACGGGTACTGCTAAAAGGTACACCTATCCCATAAGATTTTCATTTAAAGCATCCAAGGTTTTGACTGTCACTATATCTCATGACTAAACTACATTGGACAGAGATTACTCCCAATAATGTTATTCCTTTTTACTAGTCCTTTTCCAAAACTAAAAAGCATAACAACATAATGGAGTAGCTTTCATTTCTTGATCCCTTGAGTTTCTTCTTTCTTATTCTTTTTTTTTCGCCAGTACTATTGCAGTCTTTCTGAAGCTCAGTTACCAGAACTACATATAGTGTTCTATGTATGTATTCTCCATTCTATGTACAACTTTCTCTTATGCCCCTGGCTCTCTCAGCTTTTACTTAATGATCAACATCAAACATGATTGAAGCTTTGATTCTACCCTGAAAGACTGGATGGGAAGAGGCTTTTGAAATGAGAGTTCCACATTAGCAACTTGCAATGTCACCCAGCCATTACTATGCTGGTATGTCATTGGGTGACTTTATGATTGAGCAATTCTATAATTCGCTAGTGAAGAGATCCTCAGTGATTAAACCTACATGGTTCTTCCAAGCCTGCTCTTCCAGGTGTAGGCTGGCATGGGTGGTGAAATAGGTGAAATAGGTCTACCCTTTTAATGC
Organism: Protobothrops mucrosquamatus; assembly: GCF_001527695.2. Lineage (NCBI taxonomy): Eukaryota > Metazoa > Chordata > Lepidosauria > Squamata > Viperidae > Protobothrops > Protobothrops mucrosquamatus. The sequence continues at coordinate 73,675 of NW_015387434.1, forward strand.
CAGAGTAACCATTTCATTGTGCAGCCTATGGGAGCAGTAACTTGCCTTGACTGTCCATTTGCCATACAGCAGTCCTAGGGGATCCTCAAAGCAGCATATTGTGAAATAGTTCTATGCAAAAACTTCGTGCCTAGGGCCCAATCAGAATGATATCTATACAGAAGCCAATTGGGCAGACAGAAAATAAGGGATACTATCGCTGTCACTGAAAGGAGTGTGCAAGAAATAAAATGTATGAGGAAAGTACAGGAGACATATGTGGAACAAAAAAGGAAAGCAACATGTTTGTCTAAGCTTGTAGGTTCTTCTCCCACTTCTTAGATCTTCTTGGGTTGTCCTGGTACTCATCACCACCAAATATTTTACCAGACATACCAAGTAATTTTTCTCTCTAAGGCAGTGCAGCTAACACCTCTAACTACATCTGTATGAAACAGTTCAGCCTTGAGTTACTGTATATATATTCTCTTCTATAGATACATTGAGATTATGTATCTTCATGAAAGCTCGTCATGGCCTTGACATGTCTGAGCATCCATGTGCAGGTGGAGCAGATAATTTTCTGAGAATGCCACCAAGACAAACACTCAGATAATAGTGGGAGACCCTTAAAGAAGCCAACCTGAGCCTTCAGAGAAACCAGTGCATCAAAAAATTTTGAACAATGGGTTCAGAGAGGCACTGTGATTCCTTTGGTTCCTTGCAAATGCTTCATAAACATTTATGCTGAAATTACTTTCGCACATGAGACAGAAATCCAAATAACCATATAAGTAAAATAAATTTAATTACTGAGATCTGGCTTGCCTTTCATGGTAACTTGAATCTGCTGCCTAAGACAGCAACCTCAATGGAAGACCACAGGTTTTTTTTATTTGTTTATATTTTCGAAAAATAAATTTACTTTATTTACACATGGAAAAATTGCTTAATAGGGCTCTACAGTGCTTCCAAGTTGAAGGGGAAAAGAGCTTTGTGGGATGCTTAGGCATACATTTAGCACCTATCAACATCTTTTCTTAGGATCACAGAGAAGCCATATCTAATGCTGGAAAGCAAATCAAAACAAAAGCCTTCCCTGCCCTGAGCCACCACAGATCCTGTAACACAAAAATATCTCCTTCCCCCATTCCACACAAAATAAAAACGAATGGTTTTTAGTCCCATCCCCAAACCATGTCTTTACTTCATTTATATGTATTTATTTGGTCTTATGCAAAAAAAAAAAAAAAAAAAAAAGCCCAGCCTTAGCAATATTTATTTCTGGGGAGAACTGCAAAGCCAGCAAGTTATCTTTCCCCTTGAAATACCTAAATCCCACAAGCCAGAAGGCAGAAGTTTTAGTAAATGGAAAGTTGAGTCTTCATAAGCTCAACACAGCCATAGCTGTGTAATAAATAGTAATAGATCAGTTTAGCATACATTTTAAGTACATTTTAATCGGTAGTTACTTTTAAAAAGCGGGATGAAAACCTGTCACCAGTTGCCTATTGTTTTTTCTATACCATGTAATCATAATCATTAAGAATTCAAATCAGAAAGCCATCATATTCACTTTGTTTTCTGAAGACTATTCAGCCCTCTTGATTCTTTATATCAGCCATTTGGCTGATAAATTCAGGAAGTTAGCTAGAAAAAAAAAGGATAGAAATAATTATAATGTATATGTATAGTAGGTTTGCCTTATACCATGATCTTTTATGCATGCTAAAAAAAAGTACGATTGTGAAATAAAGTAAGAATTTATTTGAGTAAAGAATAAGTTTATCTTAGATAAGATAACTATTTTGTAATGAACTAAGGGAACCATGGGTTATCCGAAACCTAAATACTATGGACACTAAGCTAACTGGAATACTGTAACTGAAATGAGATAAAAGTTAAAAACAGGACGTGGAGGCGTATAAGTCAAAAGATATTGATAAATGTTTTAACCGATTGAGTTATAACTAGCAATGTATTAATTTGAACATGATATAATAACCAAGGGGAACAGAGAGGGAATTTTTGATGATGTAACCTGACATATATATGAACGAGCTTGTTATGGGATTATGGATTACCCAATCACCATGTTGCTTTGTAAAATTGGAAAATTAATAAAACTTGTTGTTGTAGTTTTTAAGAAAGTACATTTTTGAATAATGTTCAACAGGTAATTAAAGCTGGCAAAGAAATGCCAAAATTCAAATGTTCATTGTAAAGCTCCAGTTATAGTATATTTTTGATTTAACCAGGTCCTCAGAAATAATCATTCAGCAGAAGAACCATTTGGGGGAGTTCGGCAAAGCACCGTTTTAGATAATACTTTATTTTATGGTGCACTTAGCATTGATTTCCATCCCCATGATCCTAGTGCTGAAAATATTTCCTTTCCTTGTATCTAGCCATTATGTTTTATCAAGATTCCAGCTGCAATTCAGCCCAGTATCTCTATATTTCCTTGATTTGTATTAAGAGCTTTATGTTACCGTGTTACTTTCCCCTCCCCTTCATCCAGTGTGCCATTAAAATGTTCCTTCTTTTCTTTTTCCTATTTTCTCAGTACAGGAAAGGAAATATTGCTGTCACTTTCCATGGGGCCTGCCTTCCATCTTGAGGTGGTGCTAGTGTCCAATAGCTTTTGGAGTCTCTAAATGGTATCCAATTTATTTGTATTCCGATGCCACTTAGATGAAGCGTATGTCTCTGTCAGTCAAAGCTCAGGATACTTTGCACTTGTGGAAGCTCCAGGATGTACAAATTGACAATATCAATTCTAGCCAATCATCTTGCAGGCAATTTTAACCTGTCTGCGGAAAAGTGTTATTCCTCCAATTCATTCTGCAGAACCATTTACTGTCATCAAAGCCAAGCTTAGGTTGCTTTCCTGAGCAATGCCAAGATCTGTGAGCTCAATTTCCAACCTTTCGTCCTATATATAGGATGAAATAAGAAAGGAAATTTCTCAAGCGATCTATTGTTTGGCTGGCAGAGTGTGCACAATCATTCAGGGTGGCTATTTTTATCAGATTTTGTAATGGGCTTGTTGCTATATAGTACCCAACTCTGTATTTATGGGGAAGACTCCACTTTAGAAGCTGTTAGTCTCCGAAAGCCAAATCTTATCTACCCCGCTTCACTTCAAATGCTCTTCTTTGGTTAGAAATTTGCATTTCTCTTGGGATATGCATTCATCAAATTTAAGCAGATAACTTGAGATCTAGATATGCCAAAAAAGCCAACACAGTTCTAGGCTGCATTAACAGAGGGATAGAATCAAGATCACGTGAAGTGTTAATACCACTTTATAATGCCGTGCTAAGGCCACACTTGGAATACTGCATCCAGTTTTGGTCACCACAATGTAAAAATGATGTTGAGACTCTAGAAAGAGTGCAGAGAAGAGCAACAAAGATGATTAGGGGACTGGAAGCTAAAACATATAAAGGACAGTTATTGGAATTGGGTATGTCTAATTTAATGAAAAGAAAGACTAGGGGTGACATGATAGCAGTGTTCCAATATCTCAGAGGTTGCCACAAAGAAGAGGGAGTCAAAGCTCCTGAGAGCAGGACAAGTAGCAATGGATGGAAACTAATCAAAGAGAGAAGCAGCCTAGAACTAAGAAGAAATTTTCTGACAATTAGAACAATTAATCAGTGGAACAACCTGTTTCCAGAAGTTGTGAATGCTCCAACACTGGAAGTTTTTAAGAAGAGATTGGACAAACATTTGTCTGAAATGGTGTACGTTTTCCTGCCTGAGCAGGGATTTGGACTAAAAGACCTCCAAGGTCCCTTCCAACTCTGTTATTCTATTCTATCTAGGAACTTCAATTCATAATGAAGCATTCATTTTTCAATGAATAAGAAATGTTTTAATAGTATTTAGACTGCTAAAGCTGCTTGTATTCAGATTTTTCTCAAAACTATAATATGCCCCAACTGCAAAATTTGGCATTATATTATATTTACATCTCTCTTCAGTAATGGAAATGTGATATTCCATCTTCATATAGTAAGTGAAAGAGAAAGTCGGAGTAGGAGACAAATATTCTGTCATTACTTTCTTTTTTTCATCATCTGCCAAATATATGTTCTTTCTGAGAAATGGAACCAGTCAAATCCCCAAAGCATTACAAAGTTCCTAGGAAGATTCAGGAAAAAAGTAATTGTGGATTATAACTACCTCTATCAGACACCATTTCTTGACAGCAGCCTAATATTCTCAGAGCCTTGGTCCACACAGCACTCAACAACAGAAATGAAACCATGTATAGCAAAAGACTTGCATTTCCCAGGTATAAATATCAAAGATGACATTGCAACAGATGCCAAAGATGGAAGGAAACAGATTACCTAAGCAACAAAAAAGGAAGACCCCTAATGAGCAAAAGGAGAACCACTGAGTAAGACTGCCAACAAGAGGAGAGAGAACTCAGTAATTTGCCTACAGAGAAGAGAAACAATGGAGAAGGCTGAAATATATTTTTCTCAAAGTAGAACTGACTAAGAGAATGAGAGACTGAAAGTGTGAGGCTTGATTTCTAAATAGATATTCTGGCAGCTGGAAAGAGGTGTCGTATTTTGAGAATAGTTAATAGTGCAAAGATTAATAACAAAATGGCCTAGACCACAAGAATTGAGTAGTAGATTTGATTCTTGCAAATCAAATGGTTTCCTATAGTTTAGCTGTCTTGCATGTTCTCTCAGCCTTTTCTTCAGAACCCCTATTGCAGGGGACAAAACATATCCCTTGGAAGTCCCTATGACGTACCTGTAGGATTCATTTTATCTGAATGCCTGTGCTGAATCCAATACCGTTGTAACAAGATATGTTTTCATTGCCATTGTTGCTAGAATGCTGGGCTTTCCTTTGGTGTACATATGTGGTGAAATTTGCCTGTTCATATCTTGTTTTCTAGGAATTGCACATCTGCTGGAATATTGTACCACCTTTGTTGAAATCTAATGATTTGGAAAAGCAGGGCGAGGGAAGAGGGACAGATTGTTTACAACTTACAATACAGAAGCACATAATTATTCTGTGAGCAATGGATGACATGCAGAGAGCTGATGGAGAATTCAGAGTTTGAAAAAGCATGCAGTTGACAATACTCTGCTAGCAATTGGCATTTATTTTCCTTTCCTGTTACAGTGTGCAAATAGATAGCCAGAGATATTTCATGATTTGGGCTTCTATAATAATGTCTCCAGACAGATCTTTGTGGGCTTACAGTAAATGTAGATCTATCTCTTTGTGTCATATATTGCTACCATGGTAATGGCTCTACCGTGTAACCCATTAGGAAATTGTAATTGGGAGGTTTTTCTCTTGCCTTTAATTTAAACCCAAGAGGGTTATTAAGCTGGCCCAGGGATGCTGATTAAAAACAGTCTTTCACAATTACTATTCACAGAAGCACCTGCACTTAACCTCCAGTTTTTTTGCTGCTGGGGTTGGAGCAGGCATCTGATGAATGAGAGGCTTTGTATGCCATCTTGGGTTTCTTCTGGCATTCCAGATGCTCAAGCCCACCTCCTCGTGTATTTAAGTTGCCTGTAAATGTTAAGAGAGGCTCTAGAAATGTCAGATTGTGGGAAAGGAATCTATTTGTAATTGATAAAGAGACGTTGACTTGGAAAGATCGGAGAAAAAGCATTTCAATTTAGCCAAAATGTGATGGATGTCTCCAAGACTTGCACTGAAGCATTTGGAATTATAAACATACATACGAGTCAAGATCTACAGTGGAAGATTTCCAGCATCAAAATTGTTTTTTTTTCCCCTCTTTAAATGTATGAACATAAATTCTGATTAATGCTGGCCTAAATTGCTTCTACCATTTTTCTCTTTCCATGCCCAAAGATTAAAATACATTGGATAATCAGCACTCTCTCTCTCTTTTATTCAACATTTTCATTATAGATTTGAGCCATTATTCTATATCTATTCCTTAATTTTTCAGCTGGATTGTTTTCTTGTTATACATTCTGAAATTGTACTCAATAATGTATTGATGTTCTTTTCTTTAAAAATATGAATATTAATTTTAAACACCTGCATATGGTAGAGAAGGATTTTAGTACCTTCTCTCAAACTTTTCTAGTATAAAGAATACATAGTTGGTGATGCAGACTTCAGGATTTCAACAAATATCCATTTACAAGATCCATTCTTATATATTTGCAGAATAAATGATGTGCATGAAGGGAAAAATAACATCAGATTATATTATGTGGTGATATTTTATTACTGTATTTATTATAATGACATTTATGAAAACTGCTTTAATAATGAATGTATAATTATTAATGAACTATTCAAAGTAAATACATCAGTGCTTCCCAAACTTTATACATATAGCAGGGACTGGTTGGGGGTGGGAGGGTGAGTGTTAGTATCTTGTTTTGTGTCTCCCAACATCTATGTAAGCCACCAAGAGTCTTCTGGGAATTAGATAGCCTTCACAAACCCAATAAACAAATAATATGTGCAAAATACCTGAGGTAGACAGGCTTCTGGGCTTGTGTCCAGTGAGTATTTTTAGTTTTTGGTCTCCTGATTTCCAGGGAAGAGAAACACTACTTCTCATTCCCTTCCAACCAGAATATTCATATTGGTGAGGTGATGGCTGCAGAACTTGACTCAGAGAGAGAAAAATGATTATTTGTGTATTTTCTGAGAACTAGGGTATGTTTTGTTAAAAATATCCCAACTTTTCCAGGTTTCCCTCTGCTACTTTAAAGAATCCACTCATAGATGTTTCTGTGACTTAAAATAGAAACTACTTTTGCCATATTGTTCATATGAGCTGAGTTTTCCTGTGGTCTTTTGCATTCAATAATTTTATTATTGTCACCATTTGGGGGGGAAATGGAATATAGAAATGTATATATTTATTTATCCTGGTCCATACATTCCATCTGAAAGATATATATGCTTGTTCACAATCTGACTAAACAATGTTTCCTCCCTGAATGGGAGGGAGGAAGGGAGAAAGAAAGGGAGGGAGGGAGGAAGGGAGGAAGGGAAAAAAGAGAGAACCAAACAGAAAAATCTTTTATGTACTATTGCCTCCCTGGTAATTTAAATCAATTCAGGATCTTTTCGTCCTCAAATTACTTTGCTTTTCCTGTCAAGAGTTGGCTTTTTTTTTTTTTTGAGAGTAGAGATGCATAACCTAGCTCTCAAAAACCTCCCAAAGCTGCTACCAATTTGTAATGTGAGGAAAGGGGAAAGACTATGACAGGAACATAACCATATTATTAATTTGAAATTCAAATGTAACTGCAAATAAAATGAAAACAAATTCAGTTCCTGTCCTGGCCCTGCCCTCTACATTCTTAGAATTCGGCTCCCAGATGCTACTCAAAGGCAAGTACAATCCTTGGACTTTAAAAAAAAAAAAAAAAGTAGGCTATTACTGGTAAAAACATTAAAACATCTAATCTGAAGTACATACAAAGCAAGATGTCTGGCCTGTTTACAATATAGTCAGAATTGGCACATGTAGGTCCCCAAGTTCAGGGGCATGGCCAGGTTTTTAAAGCTTTACAGAAGACTAATAGGGTTGGGGCCATTCTAACCCCTGAAGGGAGGATGTTTCACAGAGCAGGGACTGCTGCAGAAAAAGCTCAGAAAAATATATATGCAATATTTCCACTTTGATGGCTATTGTACCATTCCGTTATTGGCACCTAAACTCTTACCTAGGCCTTTATTCAATAACCTTTAGAGTTCCCTGAGAGATTTGAATGTGCAAACCTACCTCATCAGTTCTGAAATGATCTGTGTCCAAAAGCCAGGACAAGAGGGAGACAACATTGAACATAGAGATCTTTTGATCTTCTAGTCCAACCCCCTGCTCAAGCAGGAGACCCTATACCATTTCAGACAAATAATTGTCCAGTCTCTTTTTGAAAGCCTCCAGCAATGAAGCACCCACAACTTCTGAAGGCAAGCTGTTCCATTGTTTGATTGCTCCCTCTGTTAGGAAAATTCTCCTTAATTTGTAGGTTAATAGTTAGAGAGGAGTGTCTTCTGGGTAAATCTTACCTAGGACACAGAAAACTACACTAGCTTTGATTCCCCTTATCTGACATATTGTGGAGGATACTTCATATGCAAATAATGACAGTTTTACAAGGCCAAGGAGAAAAAAATGTGACTAATTTTTATTCTGCTCAGTCTATTTTAGAAGCCAAAATGGAGACAGCCGTTTGTATTACTTTTTCCACAAGATGAATGTAAGACTGTCTGTGAGATATGGAAATTAGTATGCAGAAGAGGAAATTGTTTTAGCACCTTTCTTACAGCCTTGTGCTCTTTTAAAATATAACTTTGACAGTGAATGGAATTTATATTTGCCAATAATATCCTCTAAAGATAAATAAATCTATGTGTTGAATGGCAGTTTAAAAAAAAGAATAACTTCTTTTTGAAATAAGAACCTAAAGAATTGGTAAGAATGTTTAAAATGTCAAAAATTCAAACTAATATTCAGCATCCAGTGAATGGATTAATAATGTATTTAGCATTATTGCCGCTATGCAAAAAACTAATATTATTTTCAAAAGTACAGTTTGAAATGGGGGTTCACAATGTCCGAAAGATCACTAAGACTGTACATTTTAAATTCTTCTGACAGCTGATCTCTCAAAAAGCTTCAAAAGATAATCCAAAATTTTTTGAAAATGAAGACCCCAAGGAATATTTTAAGCTAGGTCAAGATTCAGAATTGTTGTAATTTTATTGTAAATGCTAAGCATCTTTTAAAGAATCAGCCATCTTTCCATCTTTGTATTCTCAATCTATTCCTTTTTGTTCTTCTCATTACTGACTACTGATATACACCAAAAGATATCTGCAGTGGGGGGGGGGAGGAGAATGACAAAAAAAAGTGCCCTATTGTAATGCACCAGGAAGAAAGAATAGAATAGAATAGAATAGAATAGAATAGAATAGAATAGAATAGAATAGAATAGAATAGAATAGAATAGAATAGCTTATTGGCCAAGTGTGATTGTACACACAAGGAATTTGTCTCTGATGCATAACCTCACAGTGTATATACAAACAACAAATGATATAATCATAAGATACCAAGAGGAGAAGACAATAGGAAAGATGAGAAGGATAATAGTAACACAGCCCTACTGCATGGGTAAATATCCTTAGACATAAGACAATGCTGTGGGAATTAGGTGTTCAGCTCAGTAAGTACAAAAAGGCTGGGGTTTGCTTTGTGACATTATGATACATATTTATTTTACCATCATCACAGAATCATAGGGTTGGAAGGAACTTAGCTCTTCCAGTCCAAATCCATGGGCAGGAATCCTCAGCCCATCTCAGACAAATGGCTATTTAACTTTTGTTTGAAAACTTTCAGTGATGGAGCACCCATGACTCCAGGAGGCAGGCTATTCTATTGCTTATTAGTTCTTATGGTCAGCTTCCACCCATTTGTTCTTATCCTACCCTCTGGCATTACAGGGAATAAATCTCCACCCTTTTGTCTGTGAAAGACCTTCTAGTATTCAAAGACTGCTATTGCACCTCCCCTTAGGCTTCTCTTTTTTAGGTTAAACATATCAAGTTACTTTAACTGCTTTTTAAAGGGTTTAGCCTCTAAGCCCCTAACCATTCCTGGTGCTTTCCTCTGCGTCCTTCTTGTATTGTATTTATGCTGACCAGTGCAGCATAAAGTGGAAGTATTGATTATCTGAAATCTCAACATTATACCTCAGATGATGGAGGCAGTATTGCACTGTTTTTTGGACAGATGAAGCACATTGCTCCTTCATGTTTAATCTGTCATCTAAGCATTAAGGACATTCATATCCTTCTCATAAGTACTGCTGCTGAGACATGGATATCTTGTAGTCGTGTGCCTGTTTTTTTTTCCTGCACAACTCTTTATTTCACACAAATGAACAGCATCCTTTTGAACCTTCAGCCCGTCTTCTGAGGTGTCACCAGTGCTCCCTAGTTTTGTGACGTCTGAATCATGCTTTGCATTGAATGCTAATGCATATGCCCTATTCTCAAATCCACCTGAAAACATCCTGGGAAGACATAGGGCTACAATGACTTTGTCTTCGGACTATACTCTTGTAGGATCCACTAGCCTTTTTTTTTTAAAAAAAGGACAATTTTATTACTGAGAATGAGATTCTCTGGGTTGCCTTTGGGCTCTATCTAAAGCCAGATTAAGCTCATTAGCAGAAAAACAGACTAATTACAAATGAGCTGGTATGGGAATGAGATGAATACCATATCATAAACACATGTCAGAAGAAAGCCATTGGATATTTTTCTTAGTATGTTTGCCTAAAATTATAAAAGGTTGAAGAACCAGAGATTAAAGACAAAAATCTAATAATCAAAACTATCCTATATATAATTGGTGTGGGGGGGAATATTGTGATTTGTTTTATTAAATTGCCAAGATTTCCATCGAAGCCGATGAAACTTAAAAGTACTTGGCTAGAATTTGTTTTCCATTCATGCATTGATCTCATTATCAAGCCCACATGTTATATGATAGCACCGAAAAAAAACTAATCTCTTACCCATCAAGAAATTATCACCTCAAGCTTTCATATGGACTTGACATTTCTTTTGTTATCTTGTATCTGAGGAGTCCTAGCACTGATGATGTTACCTAAAGTAGTTTGGATGATGAAACATCCGCAAGAAAACAACCACGTTCAGACAGCACCAAGGTTGTCTCATTTCAACCCTGAGCTACAAATATTCTCATTTATTGGTATCTTGAATCTTCATTAGAGAACTGGAGATGGCATATATAACACACTATTTTCCCCACACAAACAACCCTATAAAGTAGGTTAAGCTATGATAGAGTGCTTGGACATTCAATGAGCTTTTGCAATTCAACACTCAAACCACTGCACTGGTATCTGTATATTTCTACATCTATATATCTATATCATCTATTCATCTATCTTACCTAACAATTCTGGACAAAAATCTGTGTTAAAGGTATTACATTCATTATAATATTTTCTCATATTACATGAGAAGACATTCTCCCGTATCCCCCAATAACTCATTAAACCTCAAGTCCTATACACTCTGATTTTTTGCATTGCCATGCCATTGTATGCAAAACTAAAGTTATGCAATCTTCCTCCACTACATTTTAGTGTGGACTGTTACATCAATAACTTTTGATGAAATACAGGATTGTGCTTGATGAGATGTAACATCTCATCTCTCCCCTCCAAGATGTTATATTTTTTACCTGAAAGAAAAATGATTCCTCCATCAGTTAAAGTTAATACCATAAGTCAACATCTGGCCTTTATGTGCTTGGAAAGCTAAAATATATTGCTCACTTTTATCTAAATGATATTGATAAATCACACTAAACAAATTAGACTAAAAGATACTTAGTTTATTGGCTTAATCTGAATCCTCTAAAATTTTGCCATATGCAAGCAATCACTCAAACCATGATAGAAGGAAGTAAACCATAAGTGCCTTGTGTCAGTTGTGACTTTCATTGCAACCTCTTTAAAAAGTCTTTAGTCTAACTTCTAATTTTAAAGCAAAAAGGATACTCTTCTCTATGTGTTTAGATAAATGTTCATGATCATATTACTACTGGGGAGGAAATTCTCCTTTTGACTGTTTTCTCCCTCAGCATAAAGAAGGAAAAAAATTATCTATCTTTGGGAGTGAGAGCAAAAAAGAAAAAGATTACCTTTCTCAAAGATTTACTGATAATGGCTATTCATGACATGTTGACTGATTTTGCCATTCTTCTATTGTCAGATGGGTTTGTTTAAAGAAAAGTACTTTTTATATGAAGTATTGCAGCTGTTTGTTGTTACTCTCTAAATACAGTGATCGGGAATTATTTTTCATTCCATACAGCATTCTACATCTGGTGATCTTCAGATATGTTGGATTGTAACCCCCATCATGCCTTGCCAGCTTTGCTACAGTAGAGGAGACTGCTGTGTGCTAAATCTCTATATGTGCTGTAGAAAAGATACAAGGTGGGAAGTCAAACAGAAAAGTTGGGGCAATCAAAGCATAGGAATCATTATCCCTCTAAACAGCTCAACCTTCTTATCAGTGTTTCTTTGCTTGTACTGTTTAAAACCAAGAACTAAGAAGACATTCTCATTTGCAGGTGTGCAAAATTTTCCCAAAATAACCCAGAACTAGTTATGGATGAGATGATTGAAATTTCAAGTTCTGGTGGAAGTTCCCACAAAAGGAAGGAGCGGTCCTAAATAGGAGGGGGAATACCTAGTCCTAGATCAACCTGGCTGACTAGCGGCAACTGATCTCTTGGATAACTTCTTATTACAGCTTTCTCCAACTTGTACTTCAATATATGCAAGTATCATATGAAACACAATGGTTTGCCAAACAAACTCAGACGTTATAGTGAGTTATGTTAAACAACTGTCAGCTGAAAATTCCTTTAGGAAATCTCAAGATGCTTTTTGTCCCACTCTTTGGAAACCTATCATTCAAACCTATTTGTGTATTTCCATCTTTTTAAGCTATGTGATTGATAGATTGATTATGTGTCATCAAAGTCTTCTGTCAAATCTTCACAATCACATAGATTTTCTCCAGGATGATCTGTCTCTAACTTGATCTTTCAGGTCTTCAGCAGTTTGGCCATCGCCACTGTAACTGATTCCATTCACCTTGCTGATCATCCTCTTCTTTATTCTCCTTTCACCTTTAGATCCTTCTCTAGAGAGCTAGATCTTTGCATAATATGTCCAAAGTAGGATAATTTGAGCCTCGTTATTTATTCTCTGAGTGAGGATTCTAGGTTGATTTGTTCAGTGATTCATTAGTTTGTTTTCTTGGTTGTCCATGACATTTTCAAGAGTTTTCTTTAACACTTTAAAATAGGTAAGCAGTGCAAAAGGTTTTGGATTTATGATACTTTTGTATTTGGTTTTAAGTACATGTATTTCTTCAAAATATACAGACCTTTTGATTTTAATGGCGGGAAAAAACTAATGCATGTAACATTTTAAGGATAAAACAGAAGGTGGGTGGAAATATGGAGATAGTTGTAGATGAAAGAAAACAGGTAAAGGGGACCGGTTGAAGTTTAAACATCATTATTCTGAAAAGATGGAACTTAATAATCCCTCTTTTGAAATGGTGATAGAGATAAAACTTCCCAAAGGAAAAATACTGGATTTCACATGTGAAAAGTGAAAGAACATATCAGTGCTAAATGCAGACAGGATAAGACATAGGCATGTCCATGGTAAAAGGGCAAGGAGAAATGTCTGGTTTTACATTCTAAAGATTTTTATATATATTAATTTGAACTCAGGCTGAATTTTTTTAACAGCTAAATCAATGTCATTTTGAAGCTCAAGGTATTAAATGATGTTTAATGAAATTATATGCAAATCTACTCAGGAATTCAATAGGAATTGTTTCCCTGTACTCTGGGGGTACAGCTTTCCTTCCCTAATTACATTGATCATTGTGGATTGTTTTAATTATCCTCAGTGGGGAGGAAAAAACAAAATCTACAAGAGGGCAGAAAATCTGGGGCAGACATAACGTTCCTACTTCTCCAAATGCTTCCTTCTCTCTCAGTTCCAGAATATGAATACAGATGTGTATTCAACTAAATTTATCTGACTAAAATAAATAGGGCTATTACTTAGACACCTTTTTCTACTGCAGAGATAAGAAACGTAAGGACCTATCAGCACTGCTTGATTGTCACGTCACCAGAACAGGCAGGTAGAATGCTATTTTACTATGGCTGGGGGTTTTTTTGTTTTGTTTTGGATTTTTGGTTTTTTAATGGCTGTTTTTCCTTATTTCATGGGAGAGGGAGAGAAAGGGAGAGGGAGAGAGGGAGAGAGGAGCATAGAGGAGGGGAGAGAGAAGCAGCTTCTCTTCAGGATTTTCCATGGATTTGAGGAGGATCAGAAAAAGTCTGACAACCAGTTCTAGGCTTATTATGAGCTGCAAGTGGCCATCTCAGGTACTTAGCAAGTCATGAAACCTGCCTTCCTGAAAAGTAACATTTCCCCCAGAACTATGGAAAGAACCTAGTTTATTTGGGCTTCAGTCAGCAGGAAATGAGGTTGGAGGAAAAGAGCAGAACTACAGCAACCAGATTCTAGAATTATTGATCAGATTAGCTCAGACAAACACCTTTGCATTTCCCCTTTTGCCTATAGGGCCAGCCATGACCCCATAGGAATCTGGCAACAGCCATTAGAATATTAAAGGACATGTTCTTGCATAGGAACAGGCATCTCCAATATTAAGCCCAAAGAAGGTATAAAAACCCACCTACTCTCAACTCCAGTTTGTCAGCTGTCCTAGAACTACATGTTGTTGGTTCTGCTCATCAATAAATCTTCTTTCTTAAGCAGCCTCCATTTTATTCCTGGTTTGGAACTGGACCTGATTTTTCTTCCAACACATTTGCTGAAGAATGGCAGTTTTCAGGTCAATAGCAAAGTCCCTGAGGAAATTGAAAGGTTCTCCTATGATGTTAGTTCAGATAATTAAATTTGCATTTATTAAGAAAAACATCAGAGTAAGGATGGATAGCTGGTGACCTCAGGCCATTAATTATTTTTGTGCAATCCTCAACTTATCCAGTTGTACCTCTGAGTTTCAGCAGGATGATAGCCAACATTAATGATGCTATTTCCTACCATTTTGAAGCAGGAAACAAAGCATTAGCTAAACCCCAAATAGATTTCATGTAACTTAAAAAAACAAATCCCACTTCTCAAAAATAAAATCCTAAAGAACAACAAAAAATCCTAACCCCAATTGTAAGCCACAAAAGCAATTATTTTGAAAACATATTCCTTTATTCACCTACTATTTATGTGTGAACCAAGAGTCAAGCAGATTTCAGTGTCCCTTTAACTGGGACACTTTAAAGAACACCAGAAAGTTCACTGCTATTCCACTTACATCTCAGTGGAATAGCAGTGAACTTCTTGGTGCTCTTTAAATGGGAACATGCCAAGAAAAATTTGAAAACCTGAGCTTATTTATGATAATATTACAATACATGCACCAAGCTAATTCCACAAACAAGTTTCATTCTGTTGATACAGTTCTTCACATCATATTACATTGGTCAAACACCAGACTTTGCTACCCACCCCCACAAGCTATTCTCCAAAGCACCTGAAGGCAGGACAAGAAGCAATGGATGAAAACTAATCAAGGAGGGAAGCAACCTAGAACTAAGGAGAACAATTAATCAATGGAACAACTTGCCTCCAGTTTCTCCAACACTGGAAGTTTTTAAGAAGAGATTGGACAAACATTTATCAGAGAGTTTATTTATTTATTTATTTATTTATTATTTATATCCCGCCCTTCTCCTTGCGGACTCAGGGTGGCTAACAACCAAATAAAAATGCAAATCCCAAAACTACAGATTAAAACATAATTAAAAACAAATATTAATGATTGGTCTGATTAATTTAAAATTACTTTATGTGCAGCCATGCTGGTTTCTTTTCAGAGCTGTTATTTTTCTTCTTCATTGGTATTGTGCTAGACTGGGCTTTTATAATCTTAGTTTTCAAAATTTCCCAAACTTCTTGGGTTGTTTTCCCCTTGAGGATTCTCATCCATGGATCCTTCCCAAGCTCTATGTTTATTGAAATTAGCTCTCTTAAAGTCCAAGACTCTAGTTTGACTTTCTTTGTGCTTGCATAATGTTGAATTCCAATATTGCATGATCACTCCCCCAAGATTCCTGTAGCTTCAACATTTTCTATCATTTCATCTCTATTAGTGAGAATTAAGTCCAGTATGACTGACCACCCAGTTCCTTTCACTACTTTTTGGGAGACAAAGTTGTCTGCCAGATTTGTCAGGAACCTGTTTGATCTTCCACTTGGTGCAGACTTTCTCTCCCAGTTGATGTCAGGGTAGTTAAAGTCCTGCATTATTATTGTGATGTGCTTCCTACACACCTTAATTAACAGACTAGCAAAAAATTCATCTATTTCCTCTGTTTGGTTGGGTGGCCTATACTATACACTTATGGCAATGTCATTTTCCCCCTTTTATATTGACCCAAATGCATTCAAGACAGTTTTCACCATTGTTGTGTTCTATTTCTGTAGAAATGTAGTTATTTCTTATATATAGTCCAACACCACCTCCTATTTTATTTAGTCTGTTTCTTTTAAACAATTTAAATCCCTCTAGCTGTATGTTCCATTTGTGGATTTCATCCCACCAAGTTTCCATAATGCCAACAATATCATATCTGCCCTCATTTACTTGAATTTCTAATTCACCCTATTTATTCCCTCTTCTTGTTGTTGTGATGGTACAGAGTAGAAGCAAAAATCAGTATTCCTTCTGATTTATTTAAATTGCTATGCCTGAATCTGAACACCTGCTTCATGAGCTGAACTCCTTTATGTTCAGCAGTGAAAGATATGTAGTGTTGTGCCAGCCAACATGCATCTTTCCTATTTCAGATGAGGTACTTCAGCCACAAATATATTTGCAAATGTTCCATATTTTCCACTATCACATGCCATATAACTCATACTTGGAAGATGAAATCAATTATTCTCCTAATCAGGGGTGATGAATATATTTCTTAGCTTGTCATGTTGATTGGATTTCACCAGCCCAGGTTTTGAGTGTAGTGTTGTTAATGGTAGAAAGTTCCATTTCATGTTAGAGGTTGATTCATTTAAATTCTTCATCCTTTTCCTCATCTTGTATCATGTGTTTGTTTGTTTGCTTATTCAATTTGTATAGCTGCCCAACTCAACCAAGTGACTCTGGCAGATTACAATTCTAAAATTATAAAACAATTTAAAAAACATTTAAACAATAAAATATATACAAAATAAACAAATATAAAATGCAGCAGTGATGATTAATCAACTAATAGTAAAGCCCTTAATGCATTCCAATCATACTGTTTCTGTCCCTACCCTCTTGCCCTGTTACTTTTAGGAAAGCAGGAATGTCTTTTAAAATAAGTCAGCAAATTGTTATGAGCCAAAAAAAGTAAATCTTCATGCCAAAAGGAATGATTAAATTCAACCAGTAGATGTAATGCTCTTTTTTTACAGGAAATACCAATATGTTTCTGGCAAGATTGCTTTCCATCAAAGAATATTGATGACCTATCTAAAAATTTTTTAACATTGCTAGAATGATCTTTCACACACCCACATATTCTTGCTTTTAGAGAATGGTATCTTTATCTTTACATAATGATTTATAAGCAATAAAGGCTAGCAACCTAGCAATCACAAAAAAACACCTACCCCTGGTAATTGGAAGGAGAAAACTCTCTTACTGGTAAATAGCACTAGCAATAGCAATAGCATTTAGACTTAGATACCACTTCACGGTGCTTTACAGATCTCTCTAAGTGGTTTACAGAGACAGCATATTGTCCCCAACAATCTGGGTCCACATTTTACCGACCTCGGAAGGCTGGAAGGCTGAGTCAACCTTGAGCCAGTGAGAATCGAACTCCTGGAGTTAAAATATTATTTATTATTTATCATTATTTATCAAATTTATACCCCGCCCTTCTCCTAATGGACTCAGGGCGGCTGAGTCCGTTAGGAGAATATGTCTACGTTGTTCCTTCATAAATTGGGAAACAAAGAGGAAAAAAGAAAAAAAAAAGTAAGAATCAAAGTAAGCCCCCAATTTTGAAAAAAAAACTACGCTATTTCAAATATGTCAAATTTTGCCATATGCATTAAAAAGAGATTCAATGTCTAGTAGAAGCATATTCCTCATACAAAATGTGGGTTTTAGGCAGAAAGTTCAGGTCTGAGGAGTAAACATGAGAGGAGGATGAATGCAGGATAATTATCCCAAACTTGTATCTGGTCCATCAAAGGGATGCAACCCCATCCAGGATTCAAATTCACATCTTACACTTGGTAACATGCCAATGTACAAAAGCTCCATATTTCCCAGGTTTTATCTCAGCTTGTTCATTTATCAAGAATTCTACCACTGCACCATGTTTAGGATCATTAGGTGGAAGAGAGAGGTAGAATTATGTGTCATCCTCATGATGATAAACCCTAGATTTCTGAGTTGCTCCCCACAAATGGAGTGTGCCCTATCTATCCCACTAGGCAAATGCAACAGAACCAAATTAAAATCAGCATCACTATATTTTGGCACCAAGCACAGAAGAAAGAGTGGAACCTCTACAGTGTTTGTCTTTTAATCTGATGCACTATCATTATCTTCTACAGATGGATTTCAGGCCTTACATATATTAGGAAGATTTAAGGGTGGGTGAGTGAATGAAATTGGAGTTGATAGCAATAGCACTTAGGCTTATATACCACTTCACAGTGCTTTACAGCCCTCTCTAAGCAGTTTAAAGAGTCAGCATATTGCCCCCAGCAATCTGGGTCCTCACTTTACTGATCTCAGAAGGATGAAAGGTTGAGTCAACCTTGAGCCAGTGAGAATCAAACTGCTGGCAGTCAGCAGAATTAGTCTGCAATACTGTATTCTAACCACTGTACCACCACGGCTTAGTGATGTTTGCATTTGGGAAAAACAGCTGGCAGCCAGGCCTTTTTCCCATCCCCATTTTTCCAAGGATAGGCTCAGTTCATCCCTTCTCCCAAAGGCCAGTAAAAGTTTACAGCCCCAGAAACCTGAAAGGAGATGGGTTCGTTCATTCATTCATTCATTCATTCATTC